>NC_134836.1:119138189-119183796 GCF_004210375.1 Tachypleus tridentatus | reverse complement strand
GTTAAATATTATTAGATATATAACACAACATATTTGTGTATAGTGAACAATGTTAGTTAAATTGTTGTTAATATTATTAGATGTATAACACAGTATGCTTGTGTGTTGTGAACAATGTTAGTTAAATTGTTGTTAATATTATTAGATGTATAACACAGTATGCTTGTGTATTGTGAACAATGTTAGTTAAATTGTTGTTAATATTATTAGATATATAATATAATATACTTGTGTATAGTGAACAATGTTAGTTAAATTGTTGTTAATATTATTAGATATATAACACAGTATGCTTGTGTATTGCATGAACAATATTAGTTAATATTGTTGTTAATATTATTAGATGTATAACACAGTATACTACTGTATTGTGAACAATGTTAGTTAAATTGTTGTTAATATTATTAGATGTATAACACAATATGCTTGTATATTGTGAACATGTTAGTTAAATTGTTGTCAAAATTATTAGATATATAACACAGTATGCTCGTGTGTTGTGAACCATGTTATTTAAATTGTTGTTAATATTATTAGATGTATAACACAATATGCTTGGGTATTGTGAACAATGTTAGTTAAATTGTTGTTAATATTATTAAATGTATAACACAGTATGCTTGTAGTGTTGTGAACAATGTTAGTTAAATTGTTTGTTAATATTATTAGATGTATAACACAGTATACTTGTGTATTGTGAACAATGTTATTTAAATTGTTGTTAATATTATTAGATGTATAACACAGTATGCTTGTGTGTGGTGAACAATGTTAGTTAAATTGTTGTTAATATTATTAGATGTATAACACAGTATACTTGTGTATAGTGAACAATGTTAGTTAAATTATTTGTTAATTTTATTAGATGTATAATAACACAGACATGCAATGTTGTAAATTGTTTGTTGTGAACAATGTTAGTTAAATTGTTGTTAATATTATTAGATATATAACACAGTATGCTTGTGTGTTGTGAACAATGTTAGTTAAATTGTTGTTAATATTATTAGATGTATAACACAGTATACTTGTGTATTGTGAACAATGTTAGTTAAATTGTTGTTAATATTATTAGATATATAACACAATATATTTGTGTATAGTGAACAATGTTAGTTAAATTGTTGTTAATATTATTAGATATATAACACAGTATACTTGTGTATTGTGAACAATGTTAGTTAAATTGTTGTTAATATTATTAGATATATAACACAATATATTTGTGTATAGTGAACAATGTTAGTTAAATTGTTGTTAATATTATTAGATATATAACACAGTATGCTTGTGTATTGTGAACAATATTAGTTAAATTGTTGTTAATATTATTAAATGTATCACACAAGTATACTTGTGTATTGTGAACAATGTTAGTTAAATTGTTGTTAATATTATTAGATATATAACACAGTATACTTGTGTATTGTGAACAATGTTAGTTAAATTGTTGTTAATATTATTAGATATATAACACACTATGCTTGTGTATTGTGAACAATGTTAGTTAAATTGTTGTTAATATTATTAGATATATAACACAGTATACTTGTGTATTGTGAACAATGTTAGTTATATTGTTGTTAATATTATTAGATATATAATATAATATACTTGTGTATAGTGAACAATGTTAGTTAAATTGTTGTTAATATTATTAGATGTATAACACAGTATACTTGTGTATAATGAACAATGCTAGTTAAATTGTTGTTAATATTATTAGATGTATAACACAGTATACTTGTGTATTGTGAACAATGTTAGTTAAATTGTTAATATTATTAGATATATAACACAGTATGCTTGTATATTGTGAACATGTTAGTTAAATTGTTGTTAATATTATTAGATATATAACACAGTATGCTTGTGTGTTGTGAACAATGTTAGTTAAATTGTTGTTAATATTATTAGATATATAACACAATATACTTGTGTATAGTGAACAATATTAGTTAAATTGTTGTTAATATTATTAGATGTATAACACAGTATGCTTGTGTGTTGTGAACAATATTAGTTAAATTGTTGTTAATATTATTAGATGTATAACACAATAATATGCTTGTATATTGTGAACAATGTTAGTTAAATTGTTGTTAATATTATTAGATATATAACACAGTATGCTTGTGTGTTGTGAACAATGTTAGTTAAATTGTTTGTTAATATTATTAGATGTATAACACAGTATGCTTGGTTGTGTTGTGAACAATATTAGTTAAATTGTTGTTAATATTATTAGATGTATAACACAATATGCTTGTATATTGTGAACATGTTAGTTAAATTGTTGTCAAAATTATTAGATATATAACACAGTATGCTCGTGTGTTGTGAACCATGTTATTTTAAATTGTTGTTAATATTATTAGATGTATAACACAATATGCTTGGTATTGTGAACAATGTTAGTTAAATTGTTGTTAATATTATTAAATGTATAACACAGTATGCTTGTGTGTTGTGAACAATATTAGTTAAATTGTTGTTAATATTATTAGATGTATAACACAGTATACTTGTGTATTGTGAACAATGTTATTTAAATTGTTGTTAATATTATTAGATGTATAACACAGTATGCTTGTGTGTGGTGAACAATGTTAGTTAAATTGTTGTTAATATTATTAGATGTATAACACAGTATACTTGTGTATAGTGAACAATGTTAGTTAAATTTTGTTACTTTTTTTATTAGATGTATGTATGTGCTTGTGTGTTGAACAATGTTAGTTAAATTGTTGTTAATATTATTAGATATATAACACAGTATGCTTGTGTGTTGTGAACAATGTTAGTTAAATTGTTGTTAATATTATTAGATATATAACACAGTATACTTGTGTATTGTGAACAATGTTAGTTAAATTGTTGTTAATATTATTAGATATATAACACAATATATTTGTGTATAGTGAACAATGTTAGTTAAATTGTTGTTAATATTATTAGATATATAACACAGTATACTTGTGTATTGTGAACAATGTTAGTTAAATTGTTGTTAATATTATTAGATATATAACACAATATATTTGTGTATAGTGAACAATGTTAGTTAAATTATTGTTAATATTATTAGATATATAAACAGTATGTGTGTGTTGTGAACAATATTAGTTAAATTGTTGTTAATATTAT
Organism: Tachypleus tridentatus; assembly: GCF_004210375.1. Classification (NCBI taxonomy): domain Eukaryota; kingdom Metazoa; phylum Arthropoda; class Merostomata; order Xiphosura; family Limulidae; genus Tachypleus; species Tachypleus tridentatus. The sequence continues at coordinate 119,180,649 of NC_134836.1, read as the reverse complement.
TAGATGTATAACACAGTATACTTGTGTATTGTGAACAATGTTAGTTAAATTGTTGTTAATATTATTAGATATATAACACAGTATACTTGTGTATTGTGAACAATGTTAGTTAAATTGTTGTTAATATTATTAGATATATAACACAGTATGCTTTTGTATTGTGAACAATGTTAGTTAAATTGTTGTTAATATTATTAGATATATAACACATATACTTGTGTATTGTGAACAATGTTAGTTAAATTGTTGTTAATATTATTAGATGTATAACACAGTATACTTTGTGTATAATGAACAATGCTAGTTAAATTGTTGTTAATATTATTAGATGTATAACACAGTATACTTGTGTATTGTGAACAATGTTAGTTAAATTGTTGTTAATATTATTAGATATATAACACAATATCTTTGTGTATAGTGAACAATGTTAGTTAAATTGTTGTTAATATTATTAGATATATAACACAATATATTTGTGTATAGTGAACAATGTTAGTTAAATTGTTGTTAATATTATTAGATGTATAACACAGTATACTTGTGTATTGTGAACAATGTTAGTTAAATTGTTGTTAATATTATTAGATATATAACACAATATACTTGTGTATTGTGAACAATGTTAGTTAAATTGTTGTTAATATTATTAGATGTATAACACAGTATGCTTGTGTATTGTGAACAATGTTAGTTAAATTGTTGTTAATATTATTAGATGTATAACACAGTATGCTTGTGTATTGTGAACAATGTTAGTTAAATTGTTGTTAATATTATTAGATATATAATATAATATACTTGTGTATAGTGAACAATGTTAGTTAAATTGTTGTTAATATTATTAGATATATAACACAGTATGCCTGTGTGTTGTGAACAATATTAGTTATATTGTTGTTAATATTATTAGATGTATAACACAGTATACTACTGTATTGTGAACAATGTTAGTTAAATTGTTGTTAATATTATTAGATGTATAACACAGTATGCTTGTGTATTGTGAACAATGTTAGTTAAATTGTTGTTAATATTATTAGATATATAACACAGTATGCTTGTGTATTGTGAACAATGTTAGTTAAATTGTTGTTAATATTATTAGATGTATAACACAATATGCTTGTATATTGTGAACATGTTAGTTAAATTGTTGTTAATATTATTAGATATATAACACAGTATGCTTGTGTGTTGTGAACCATGTTAGTTAAATTGTTGTTAATATTATTAGATGTATAAACACATGCTTGGGTATTGTGAACAATGTTAGTTAAACTGTTGTGTAATATTATTAAATGTATAACACAGTATTGTGAACAATGTTAGTTAAATTGTTGTTAATATTATTAGATGTATATAACAGTATGCTTGTATATTGTGAACAATGTTAGTTAAATTGTTGTTAATATTATTAGATATATAACACAGTATGCTTGTGTATTGTGAACAATGTTAGTTAAATTGTTGTTAATATTATTAGATATATAACACAATATACTTGTGTATAGTGAACAATATTAGTTAAATTGTTGTTAATATTATTAGATGTATAACACAGTATGCTTGTGTGTTGTGAACAATGTTAGTTAAATTGTTGTTAATATTATTAGATATATAACACAATATGCTTGTGTATTGTGAACAATGTTAGTTAAATTGTTGTTAATATTATTAGATATATAACACAGTATGCTTGTGTGTTGTGAACAATGTTAGTTAAATTGTTGTTAATATTATTAGATGTATAACACAGTATGCTTGTGTATTGTGAACAATGTTAGTTAAATTGTTGTTAATATTATTAGATGTATAACACAGTATGCTTGTGTATTGTGAACAATGTTAGTTAAATTGTTGTTAATATTATTAGATGTATAACACAGTATACTTGTGTATTGTGAACAATGTTAGTTAAATTGTTGTTAATATTATTAGATGTATAACACAGTATGCTTGTGTGTTGTGAACAATGTTAGTTAAATTGTTGTTAATATTATTAGATGTATAACTCAGAATACTTGTGTATAGTGAACAATGTTAGTTAAATTGTTGTTATCTTTATTAGATGTATAACACAGTATATGCTTGTGTGTTGTGAACAATGTTAGTTAAATTGTTGTTAATATTATTAGATATATAACACAGTATGCTTGTGTGTTGTGAACAATGTTAGTTAAATTGTTGTTAATATTATTAGATATATAACACAGTATACTTGTGTATTGTGAACAATGTTAGTTAAATTGTTGTTAATATTATTAGATATATAACACAATATACTTGTGTATAGTGAACAATGTTAGTTAAATTGTTGTTAATATTATTAGATATATAACACAGTATGCTTGTGTGTTGTGAACAATATTAGTTAAATTGTTGTTAATATTATTAAATGTATAACACAGTATACTTGTGTATTGTGAACAATGTTAGTTAAATTGTTGTTAATATTATTAGATATATAACACAGTATACTTGTGTATTGTGAACAATGTTAGTTAAATTGTTGTTAATATTATTAGATACATAACATCAACTATGCTTGTGTGTTGTGAACAATGTTAGTTAAATTGTTGTTAATATTATTAGATATATAACACAGTATACTTGTGTATTGTGAACAATGTTAGTTAAATTGTTGTTAATATTATTAGATATATAATATAATATACTTGTGTATAGTGAACAATGTTAGTTAAATTGTTGTTAATATTATTAGATGTATAACACAGTATACTTGTGTATAATGAACAATGCTAGTTAAATTGTTGTTAATATTATTAGATGTATAACACAGTATACTTGTGTATTGTGAACAATGTTAGTTAAATTGTTAATATTATTAGATATATAACACAGTATGCTTGTATATTGTGAACATGTTAGTTAAATTGTTGTTAATATTATTAGATATATAACACAGTATGCTTGTGTGTTGTGAACAATGTTAGTTAAATTGTTGTTAATATTATTAGATATATAACACAATATACTTGTGTATAGTGAACAATATTAGTTAAATTGTTGTTAATATTATTAGATGTATAACACAGTATGCTTGTGTGTTGTGAACAACATTAGTTAAATTGTTGTTAATATTATTAGATGTATAACACAATATGCTTGTATATTGTGAACAATGTTAGTTAAATTGTTGTTAATATTATTAGATATATAACACAGTATGCTTGTGTGTTGTGAACCATGTTAGTTAAATTGTTGTTAATATTATTAGATGTATAACACAGTATGCTTGTGTGTTGTGAACAATATTAGTTAAATTGTTGTTAATATTATTAGATGTATAACACAATATGCTTGTATATTGTGAACATGTTAGTTAAATTGTTGTCAAAATTATTAGATATATAACACAGTATGCTCGTGTGTTGTGAACCATGTTATTTAAATTGTTGTTAATATTATTAGATGTATAACACAATATGCTTGGGTATTGTGAACAATGTTAGTTAAATTGTTGTTAATATTATTAGATGTATAACACAGTATGCTTGTGTGTTGTGAACAATATTAGTTAAATTGTTGTTAATATTATTAGATGTATAACACAGTATACTTGTGTATTGTGAACAATGTTATTTAAATTGTTGTTAATATTATTAGATGTATAACACAGTATGCTTGTGTGTGGTGAACAATGTTAGTTAAATTGTTGTTAATATTATTAGATGTATAACACAGTATACTTGTGTATAGTGAACAATGTTAGTTAAATTTTTGTTACTTTTATTAGATGTATAACACAGTATGCTTGTGTGTTGTGAACAATGTTAGTTAAATTGTTGTTAATATTATTAGATATATAACACAGTATGCTTGTGTGTTGTGAACAATGTTAGTTAAATTGTTGTTAATATTATTAGATATATAACACAGTATACTTGTGTATTGTGAACAATGTTAGTTAAATTGTTGTTAATATTATTAGATATATAACACAATATATTTGTGTATAGTGAACAATGTTAGTTAAATTGTTGTTAATATTATTAGATATATAACACAGTATACTTGTGTATTGTGAACAATGTTAGTTAAATTGTTGTTAATATTATTAGATATATAACACAATATATTTGTGTATAGTGAACAATGTTAGTTAAATTGTTGTTAATATTATTAGATATATAACACAGTATGCCTGTGTGTTGTGAACAATATTAGTTAAATTGTTGTTAATATTATTAAATGTATCACACAGTATACTTGTGTATTGTGAACAATGTTAGTTAAATTGTTGTTAATATTATTAGATATATAACACAGTATACTTGTGTATTGTGAACAATGTTAGTTAAATTGTTGTTAATATTATTAGATATATAACACACTATGCTTGTGTGTTGTGAACAATGTTAGTTAAATTGTTGTTAATATTATTAGATGTATAACACAGTATACTTGTGTATAGTGAACAATGTTAGTTAAATTGTTGTTAATATTATTAGATGTATAACACAGTATACTTGTGTATAATGAACAATGCTAGTTAAATTGTTGTTAATATTATTAGATGTATAACACAGTATACTTGTGTATTGTGAACAATGTTAGTTAAATTGTTGTTAATATTATTAGATATATAACACAGTATACTTGTGTATTGTGAACAATGTTAGTTAAATTGTTGTTAATATTATTAGATATATAACACAATATCTTTGTGTATAGTGAACAATGTTAGTTAAATTGTTGTTAATATTATTAGATATATAACACAATATATTTGTGTATAGTGAACAATGTTAGTTAAATTGTTGTTAATATTATTAGATGTATAACACAGTATACTTGTGTATTGTGAACAATGTTAGTTAAATTGTTGTTAATATTATTAGATATATAACACAATATATTTGTGTATTGTGAACAATGTTAGTTAAATTGTTGTTAATATTATTAGATATATAACACAGTATGCTTGTGTGTTGTGAACAATGTTAGTTAAATTGTTGTTAATATTATTAGATGTATAACACAGTATACTTGTGTATTGTGAACAATGTTAGTTAAATTGTTGTTAATATTATTAGATATATAACACAGTATGCTTGTGTATTGTGAACAATGTTAGTTAAATTGTTGTTAATATTATTAGATATATAACACAGTATACTTGTGTATTGTGAACAATGTTAGTTAAATTGTTGTTAATATTATTAGATGTATAACACAGTATGCTTGTGTATTGTGAACAATGTTAGTTAAATTGTTGTTAATATTATTAGATGTATAACACAGTATGCTTGTGTATTGTGAACAATGTTAGTTAAACTGTTGTTTGTTAATATTATTAGATATATAACATAATATACTTGTGTATAGTGTGAACAATGTTAGTTAAATTGTTGTTAATATTATTAGATATATAACACAGTATGCCTGTGTGTTGTGAACAATGTTAGTTAAATTGTTGTTAATATTATTAGATGTATCACACAGTATACTTGTGTATTGTGAACAATGTTAGTTAAATTGTTGTTAATATTATTAGATATATAACACAGTATACTTGTGTATTGTGAACAATGTTAGTTAAATTGTTGTTAATATTATTAGATATATAACACAGTATGCTTGTGTATTGTGAACAATGTTAGTTAAATTGTTGTTAATATTATTAGATATATAACACAGTATGCTTGTGTATTGTGAACAATGTTAGTTAAATTGTTGTTAATATTATTAGATATATAATATAATATACTTGTGTATAGTGAACAATGTTAGTTAAATTGTTGTTAATATTATTAGATGTATAACACAGTATACTTGTGTATAATGAACAATGCTAGTTAAATTGTTGTTAAAATTATTAGATGTATAACACAGTATACTTGTGTATTGTGAACAATGTTAGTTAAATTGTTAATATTATTAGATATATAACACAGTATACTTGTGTATTGTGAACAATGTTAGTTAAATTGTTGTTAATATTATTAGATATATAACACAATATCTTTGTGTATAGTGAACAATGTTAGTTAAATTGTTGTTAATATTATTAGATATATAACACAATATATTTGTGTATAGTGAACAATGTTAGTTAAATTGTTGTTAATATTATTAGATGTATAACACAGTATACTTGTGTATTGTGAACAATGTTAGTTAAATTGTTGTTAATATTATTAGATATATAACACAATATATTTGTGTATAGTGAACAATGTTAGTTAAATTGTTGTTAATATTATTAGATATATAACACAGTATGCTTGTGTGTTGTGAACAATATTAGTTAAATTGTTGTTAATATTATTAAATGTATCACACAGTATACTTGTGTATTGTGAACAATGTTAGTTAAATTGTTGTTAATATTATTAGATGTATAACACAGTATGCTTGTGTATTGTGAACAATGTTAGTTAAATTGTTGTTAATATTATTAGATATATAACACAGTATACTTGTGTATTGTGAACAATGTTAGTTAAATTCTTGTTAATATTATTAGATGTATAACACAGTATGCTTGTGTATTGTGAACAATGTTAGTTAAATTGTTGTTAATATTATTAGATGTATAACACATTATACTTGTGTGTTGTGAACAATGTTAGTTAAATTGTTGTTAATATTATCAGATGTATAACACAGTATACTTGTGTATTGTGAACAATGGTAGTTAAGTTGTTGTTAATATTATTAGATATATCATACAATATATTTGTGTATAGTGAACAATGTTAGTTAAATTGTTGTTAATATTATTAGATATATAACACAGTATGCTTGTGTGTTGTGAACAATGTTAGTTAAATTGTTGTTAATATTATTAGATATATAACACAGTATACTTGTGTATTGTGAACAATGTTAGTTAAATTGTTGTTAATATTATTAGATATATAACACAGTATGCTTGTGTATTGTGAACAATGTTAGTTAAATTGTTGTTAATATTATTAGATATATAACACAGTATGCTTGTGTATTGTGAACAATGTTAGTTAAATTGTTGTTAATATTATTAGATGTATAACACAGTATACTTGTGTATTGTGAACAATGTTAGTTAAATTGTTGTTAATATTATTAGATATATAACACAGTATGCTTGTGTGTTGTGAACAATATTAGTTAAATTGTTGTTAATATTATTAGATGTATAACACAGTATACTTGTGTATTGTGAACAATGTTAGTTAAATTGTTGTTAATATTATTAGATGTATAACACAGTATGCTTTTGTATAGTGAACAATGTTAGTTAAATTGTTGTTAATATTATTAGATATATAACACAATATATTTGTGTATAGTGAACAATGTTAGTTAAATTGTTGTTAATATTATTAGATATATAACACAGTATGCTTGTGTGTTGTGAACAATGTTAGTTAAATTGTTGTTAATATTATTAGATGTATAACACAGTATACTTGTGTATTGTGAACAATGTTAGTTAAATTGTTGTTAATATTATTAGATATATAACACAGTATACTTGTGTATTGTGAACAATGTTAGTTAAATTGTTGTTAATATTATTAGATGTATAACACAGTATACTTGTGTATTGTGAACAATGTTAGTTAAATTGTTAATATTATTAGATATATAACACAGTATACTTGTGTATTGTGAACAATGTTAGTTAAATTGTTGTTAATATTATTAGATATATAACACAATATCTTTGTGTATAGTGAACAATGTTAGTTAAATTGTTGTTAATATTATTAGATATATAACACAATATATTTGTGTATAGTGAACAATGTTAGTTAAATTGTTGTTAATATTATTAGATGTATAACACAGTATACTTGTGTATTGTGAACAATGTTAGTTAAATTGTTGTTAATATTATTAGATATATAACACAATATATTTGTGTATAGTGAACAATGTTAGTTAAATTGTTGTTAATATTATTAGATATATAACACAGTATGCTTGTGTGTTGTGAACAATGTTAGTTAAATTGTTGTTAATATTATTAGATATATAACACAGTATACTTGTTTATTGTGAACAATGTTAGTTAAATTGTTGTTAATATTATTAGATGTATAACACAGTATGCTTGTGTATTGTGAACAATGTTAGTTAAATTGTTGTTAATATTATTAGATATATAACACAGTATACTTGTGTATTGTGAACAATGTTAGTTAAATTGTTGTTAATATTATTAGATATATAACACAGTATGCTTGTGTATTGTGAACAATGTTAGTTAAATTGTTGTTAATATTATTAGATGTATAACACAGTATGCTTGTGTATTGTGAACAATGTTAGTTAAATTGTTGTTAATATTATTAGATATATAATATAATATACTTGTGTATAGTGAACAATGTTAGTTAAATTGTTGTTAATATTATTAGATATATAACACAGTATGCCTGTGTGTTGTGAACAATATTAGTTAAATTGTTGTTAATATTATTAAATGTATCACACAGTATACTTGTGTATTGTGAACAATGTTAGTTAAATTGTTGTTAATATTATTAGATATATAACACAGTATACTTGTGTATTGTGAACAATGTTAGTTAAATTGTTGTTAATATTATTAGATATATAACACACTATGCTTGTGTGTTGTGAACAATGTTAGTTAAATTGTTGTTAATATTATTAGATATATAACACAGTATACTTGTGTATTGTGAACAATGTTAGTTAAATTGTTGTTAATATTATTAGATATATAATATAATATACTTGTGTATAGTGAACAATGTTAGTTAAATTGTTGTTAATATTATTAGATGTATAACACAGTATACTTGTGTATTGTGTGAACAATGCTAGTTAAATTGTTGTTAATATTATTAGATGTATAACACAGTATACTTGTGTATTGTGAACAATGTTAGTTAAATTGTTAATATTATTAGATATATAACACAGTATACTTGTGTATTGTGAACAATGTTAGTTAAATTGTTGTTAATATTATTAGATATATAACACAATATCTTTGTGTATAGTGAACAATGTTAGTTAAATTGTTGTTAATATTATTAGATATATAACACAATATATTTGTGTATAGTGAACAATGTTAGTTAAATTGTTGTTAATATTATTAGATGTATAACACAGTATACTTGTGTATTGTGAACAATGTTAGTTAAATTGTTGTTAATATTATTAGATATATAACACAATATATTTGTGTATAGTGAACAATGTTAGTTAAATTGTTGTTAATATTATTAGATATATAACACAGTATGCTTGTGTGTTGTGAACAATATTAGTTAAATTGTTGTTAATATTATTAAATGTATCAACACAGTATACTTGTGTATTGTGAACAATGTTAGTTAAATTGTTGTTAATATTATTAGATGTATAACACAGTATGCTTGTGTATTGTGAACAATGTTAGTTAAATTGTTGTTAATATTATTAGATATATAACACAGTATACTTGTGTATTGTGAACAATGTTAGTTAAATTCTTGTTAATATTATTAGATGTATAACACAGTATGCTTGTGTATTGTGAACAATGTTAGTTAAATTGTTGTTAATATTATTAGATGTATAACACATTATACTTGTGTATTGTGAACAATGTTAGTTAAATTGTTGTTAATATTATTAGATATATAACACAATACTTGTGTATTGTGAACAATGGTAGTTAAATTGTTGTTAATATTATTAGATATATAACACAATATATTTGTGTATAGTGAACAATGTTAGTTAAATTGTTGTTAATATTATTAGATATATAACACAGTATGCTTGTGTGTTGTGAACAATGTTAGTTAAATTGTTGTTAATATTATTAGATATATAACACAGTATGCTTGTGTATTGTGAACAATGTTAGTTAAATTGTTGTTAATATTATTAGATATATAACACAGTATGCTTGTGTATTGTGAACAATGTTAGTTAAATTGTTGTTAATATTATTAGATATATAACACAGTATGCTTGTGTATTGTGAACAATGTTAGTTAAATTGTTGTTAATATTATTAGATGTATAACACAGTATACTTGTGTATTGTGAACAATGTTAGTTAAATTGTTGTTAATATTATTAGATATATAACACAGTATGCTTGTGTATTGTGAACAATGTTAGTTAAATTGTTGTTAATATTATTAGATGTATAACACAGTATACTTGTGTATTGTGAACAATGTTAGTTAAATTGTTGTTAATATTATTAGATGTATAACACAGTATGCTTTTGTATTGTGAACAATGTTAGTTAAATTGTTGTTAATATTATTAGATATATAACACAATATATTTGTGTATAGTGAACAATGTTAGTTAAATTGTTGTTAATATTATTAGATGTATAACACAGTATGCTTGTGTGTTGTGAACAATGTTAGTTAAATTGTTGTTAATATTATTAGATGTATAACACAGTATACTTGTGTATTGTGAACAATGTTAGTTAAATTGTTGTTAATATTATTAGATATATAACACAGTATGCTTGTGTATTGTGAACAATGTTAGTTAAATTGTTGTTAATATTATTAGATGTATAACACAGTATGCTTGTGTATTGTGAACAATGTTAGTTAAATTGTTGTTAATATTATTAGATATATAACACAGTATACTTGTGTATTGTGAACAATGTTAGTTAAATTCGTGTTAATATTATTAGATGTATAACACAGTATGCTTGTGTATTGTGAACAATGTTAGTTAAATTGTTGTTAATATTATTAGATGTATAACACATTATACTTGTGTGTTGTGAACAATGTTAGTTAAATTGTTGTTAATATTATCAGATGTATAACACAGTATACTTGTGTATTGTGAACAATGGTAGTTAAGTTGTTGTTAATATTATTAGATATATCATACAATATATTTGTGTATAGTGAACAATGTTAGTTAAATTGTTGTTAATATTATTAGATATATAACACAGTATGCTTGTGTGTTGTGAACAATGTAAGTTAAATTGTTGTTAATATTATTAGATATATAACAGAGTATACTTGTGTATTGTGAACAATGTTAGTTAAATTGTTGTTAATATTATTAGATATATAACACAGTATGCTTGTGTATTGTGAACAATGTTAGTTAAATTGTTGTTAATATTATTAGATATATAACACAGTATGCTTGTGTGTTGTGAACAATATTAGTTAAATTGTTGTTAATATTATTAGATGTATAACACAGTATACTTGTGTATTGTGAACAATGTTAGTTAAATTGTTGTTAATATTATTAGATATATAACACAGTATGCTTGTGTGTTGTGAACAATATTAGTTAAATTGTTGTTAATATTATTAGATGTATAACACAGTATACTTGTGTATTGTGAACAATGTTAGTTAAATTGTTGTTAATATTATTAGATGTATAACACAGTATGCTTTTGTATTGTGAACAATGTTAGTTAAATTGTTGTTAATATTATTAGATATATAACACAATATATTTGTGTATAGTGAACAATGTTAGTTAAATTGTTGTTAATATTATTAGATATATAACACAGTATGCTTGTGTGTTGTGAACAATATTAGTTAAATTGTTGTTAATATTATTAGATGTATAACACAGTATACTTGTGTATTGTGAACAATGTTAGTTAAATTGTTGTTAATATTATTAGATATATAACACAGTATACTTGTGTATTGTGAACAATGTTAGTTAAATTGTTGTTAATATTATTAGATGTATAACACAGTATGCTTGTGTATTGTGAACAATGTTAGTTAAATTGTTGTTAATATTATTAGATGTATAACACAGTATACTTGTGTATTGTGAACAATGTTAGTTAAATTCTTGTTAATATTATTAGATGTATAACACAGTATGCTTGTGTATTGTGAACAATGTTAGTTAAATTGTTGTTAATATTATTAGATGTATAACACATTATACTTGTTTGTTGTGAACAATGTTAGTTAAATTGTTGTTAATATTATTAGATATATAACACAATATACTTGTGTGTTGTGAACAATGTTAGTTAAATTGTTGTTAATATTATTAGATATATAACACAATATACTTGTGTATTGTGAACAATGTTAGTTAAATTGTTGTATTATTAGATGTATAACACAAAATATATATGTGTATTGTGAACGATGTTAGTTAAATTGTTGTATTATTAGATGTATAACACATTATACTTGTTTGTTGTGAACAATGTTAGTTAAATTGTTGTTAATATTATTAGATATATAACACAATATACTTGTGTGTTGTGAACAATGCTAATTAAATTGTTGTTAATATTATTAGATGTATAACACAGTATACTTGTATATTGTGAACATGTTAGTTAAATTGTTGTCAATATTATTAGATATATAACACAGTATGCTTGTGTGTTGTGAACCATGTTAGTTAAATTGTTGTTAATATTATTAGATGTATAACACAATATGCTTGGGTATTGTGAACAATGTTAGTTAAATTGTTGTTAATATTATTAGATGTATAACACAGTATGCTTGTGTGTTGTGAACAATGTTAGTTGAATTGTTGTTAATATTATTAGATATATAACACAGTATACTTGTATATTGTGAACATGTTAGTTAAATTGTTGTCAATATTATTAGATATATAACACAGTATGCCTTGTGTGTTGTGAACAATGTTAGTTAAATTGTTGTTAATATTATTAGATGTATAACACAATATGCTTGGGTATTGTGAACAATGTTAGTTAAATTGTTGTTAATATTATTAGATGTATAACACAGTATGCTTGTGTGTTGTGAACAATGTTAGTTGAATTGTTGTTAATATTATTAGATATATAACACAGTATACTTGTGTATTGTGAACAATGTTAGTTAAATTGTTGTTAATATTATTAGATATATAACACAGTATGCTTGTGTGTTGTGAACAATGTTAGTTAAATTGTTGTTAATATTATTAGATGTATAACACAATATGCTTTGTATTGTGAACAATGTTAGTTAAATTGTTGTTAATATTATTAGATGTATAACACAATATGCTTGGGTATTGTGAACAATGTAAGTTAAATTGTTGTTAATATTATTAGATATATAACAGAGTATACTTGTGTATTGTGAACAATGTTAGTTAAATTGTTGTTAATATTATTAGATGTATAACACAGTATACTTGTGTATTGTGAACAATGTTACTTAAATTGTTGTTAATATTATTAGATATATAACACAGTATGCTTGTGTGTTGTGAACAATATTAGTTAAATTGTTGTTAATATTATTAGATGTATAACACAGTATACTTGTGTATTGTGAACAATGTTAGTTAAATTGTTGTTAATATTATTAGATATATAACACAGCATACCTTGTGTATTGTGAACAATGTTAGTTAAATTGTTGTTAATATTATTAGATGTATAACACAGTATGCTTTTGTATTGTGAAGAATCTTAGTTAAATTGTTGTTAGTATTATTAGATATATTACACAATATATTTGTGTATAGTGAACAATGTTAGTTAAATTGTTGTTAATATTATTAGATATATAACACAGTATGCTTGTGTGTTGTGAACAATATCAGTTAAATTGTTGTTAATATTATTAGATGTATAACACAGTATACTTGTGTATTGTGAACAATGTTAGTTAAATTCTTGTTAATATTATTAGATGTATAACACAGTATGCTTGTGTATTGTGAACAATGTTAGTTAAATTGTTGTTAATATTATTAAATATGTAACACAGTATACTTGTGTATTGTGAACAATGTTAGTTAAATTCTTGTTAATATTATTAGATGTATAACACAGTATGCTTGTGTATTGTGAACAATGTTAGTTAAATTGTTGTTAATATTATTAGATATATAACACAGTATACTTGTGTATTGTGAACAATGTTACTTAAATCCTTGTTAATATTATTAGATGTATAACACAGTATGCTTGTGTATTGTGAACAATGTTAGTTAAATTGTTGTTTAATATTATTAGATGTATAACACATTATACTTGTGTGTTGTGAACAATGTTAGTTAAATTGTTGTTAATATTATTAGATATATAACACAATATACTTGTGTGTTGTGAACAATGTTAGTTAAATTGTTGTTAATATTATTAGATATATAACACAATATACTTGTGTATTGTGAACAATGTTAGTTAAATTGTTGTATTATTAGATGTATAACACAATATGCTTGGGTATTGTGAACAATGTTAGTTAAATTGTTGTTAATATTATTAGATGTATAACACAGTATGCTTGTGTATTGTGAACAATGTTAGTTAAATTGTTGTTAATATTATTAGATATATAACACAGTATACTTGTGTATTGTGAACAATGTTAGTTAAATTGTTGTTAATATTATTAGATGTATAACACAGTATGCTTGTGTATTGTGAACAATGTTAGTTAAATTGTTGTTAATATTATTAGATGTATAACACAGTATACTTGTGTATTGTGAACAATGTTAGTTAAATTGTTGTTAATATTATTAGATATATAACACAGTATGCTTGTGTGTTGTGAACAATATTAGTTAAATTGTTGTTAATATTATTAGATGTATAACACAGTATACTTGTGTATTGTGAACAATGTTAGTTAAATTGTTGTTAATATTATTAGATGTATAACACAGTATACTTTTGTATTGTGAACAATCTTAGTTAAACTGTTGTTAATATTATTAGATATATAACACAACATATTTGTGTATAGTGAACAACATTAGTTAAATTGTTGTTAATATTATTAGATATATAACACACAGCATGCTTGTGTGTTGTGAACAATGTTAGTTAAATTGTTGTTAATATTATTAGACGTATAACACAGCATACTTGTGTATTGTGAACAATGTTAGTTAAATTCTTGTTAATATTATTAGACGTATAACACAGCATGCTTGTGTATTGTGAACAATGTTAGTTAAATTGTTGTTAATATTATTAGATGTATAAACACAGTATGCTTGTGTATTGTGAACAATGTTAGTTAAATTGTTGTTAATATTATTAGATATATAACACAGTATACTTGTGTATTGTGAACAATGTTAGTTAAATTGTTGTTAATATTATTAGATGTATAACACAGTATGCTTGTGTATTGTGAACAATGTTAGTTAAATTGTTGTTAATATTATTAGATATATAATACAGTATACTACTGTATTGTGAACAATGTTAGTTAAATTGTTGTTAATATTATTAGATGTATAACACAGTATACTTGTGTATTGTGAACAATGTTAGTTAAATTGTTGTATTATTAGATATATAACACAATATACTTGTGTGTTATTAACAATGTTGCTTACTATGTTATATTTGGTATTCTTGGTATTGTAAAGTTTCTCTATATTATCGTTCATATATTATTTTTTGTAGTTTATAAACAGTTTTCTTTAGCAGTAATATATCATGCTGAAGTAATTACATACAATTATCTCCCCTAAGCATTTTTTTCGGTTCGACATTTTTACGACGTTGACTTTGTCATGCGCATTAAGCCATAATTAGCTTTATTTAATACTGTATTTAACGTTCGATGAAATAAAAATGATTGTTTGTTTTTTTTAAATTTCGGGCTACTCGAGGGCTATCTGCGCTAATAAAAAGGATATAGTAAATATATAGTAATGTAACAATATACACGTGTGAATCCGCAGTTCGACGGCTCTCGCCCCTTTGCCGCAAAATTGCTCTGGGAACTTCGGGGTCGTGGGTGCGTTATAAGAATGATAGTAAAATTCCACAATTTGGTCAAGAGTATATCACGAGTTACCGGTGAGCGGTGTCTTTCCTGTGGTCTATCTTTTCAAAATTAGGGAAGTCAAACACAGGAAGCTCTTGTGTAATGTTGATTGAATTTTGGAAACAAAAATTTTTTCTTGTCGAAAATGCTAGACGTACTTTTCCACCAGAACTTATTAAATCGCTTATATTATGGTAGCACATACAACGGTTGTCAGGAGGACAATGGACGTCACGTGTACTTTCTCGTTGTCCTAAAAACACATCGCTGTACTCGGAGTTGAACTCGCCATACAAATCACGTGCTAACCTTGGGCCTGGCTGTCAGCAGAAGGTTTATTAGAGACGAGGAATGCCGCATTAAGATAGTTGTACGACTTGGCGCCCATTAACGACCACGCTGCCCCAGGCCACGGGCTACAGGGAAGGGCAAAGCGGTTAGAAATAGACCTTAAACAAACATGCTTGTTAGATATTGTCTGGCAGAGCTAAGACTATTTATCATTTAACTCCGCCTCCAATACGAGCCAACCCGCGCGTGGTTTTCTCGAGACAAGACACGAGGTGAAACAAACAAGCATTGCCAGACAAAGTGAACTATTTCATCAGAAAGAGACACAAGAACTCGTTCTTGGAGAACTTTAGAAGTAAAGTAGACTGATTGCTCTTAATGTAGAACATTTTTTTGGGATTACATTTGGAGTGTAGGAGTAGACGACTGAGAACCACCAAAACTCCACTCCTGAGCTCCAGGCCAGCTTAGTCCATAAAAACATCAAATCCGGAAAACAATTTTAAAACGAGATTATAAACTGAATATTTCATGCTTTTATTCCATACAACAGAATGTGCTGAATATAAATTATGTTCTGCGTGTGTGCCATGTTCAAACCTTTTACATAATTATATAGCTAAACGACATAACTGTGTTGGTGTTCTACAATGTATTTCAACACAATTTAGTAGTCTTAATTTTACGACTTTAAGTTCTATTAAACCTAATAACTTACTTCACTGAGTTTATATTTATTTCGACCTTACTGAATTTCACTTAGTCGGGCAGAAAATATTATTTATGTGAATGAAAATGAATTTTCCAAATCTTTAGTGATGCACTACTAAAGGGGTTATTCTGAACTGTGAGATACCGTGGAAAATTAAAGAAAAATTTTATACAAGTCAAAGTGCGATTATTAAAATTAGCAAGTTTGTAAGAAACCACAGTGATGTTTATTCCATTTCTGTTTTCCATTCACTGGTCTGTTTGCTGTATTCACTGGGGGGTCCTTTGATGCAGAATCGAAGAAAAAAAAGCCTTGTTATTCCTGGAGTATATTGTTCGGTTGTTATTCCTGGAGTATATTGTTCAGTTGATATTCCTGGAGTGTATTGTTCAGTTGATATTCCCGGAGTATATTGTTCGGTTGTTATTCCTGGAGTATATTGTTCGGTTGATATTCCTGGAGTATATTGTTCAGTTGATATTCCTGGAGTATATTGTTCGGTTGTTATTCCCGGAGTATATTGTTCGGTTGTTATTCCTGGAGTATATTGTTCGGTTGTTATTCCTGGAGTATATTGTTCGGTTGTTATTCCTGGAGTATGTTGTTCGGTTGTTATTCCTGGAGTATATTGTTCGGTTGTTATTCCTGGAGTATGTTGTTCGGTTGTTATTCCCGGAGTGTATTGTTCGCTTGTTATTGCTGGAATGTGTTGTTAATCGATACCTCTGGAGTATATTGTTAAGTTGATATTCCTGGAGTATATTGTTCGGTTGTTATTCCTGGAGTATGTTGTTCGGTTGTTATTCCCGGAGTGTATTGTTCGCTTGTTATTGCTGGAATGTGTTGTTAATCGATACCTCTGGAGTATATTGTTAAGTTGATATTTCTAGAGTATATTGTTCGGTTGTTATTCCCGGAGTATATTGTTCGGTTGTTATTCCCGGAGTGTATTGTTCGCTTGTTATTGCTGGAATGTGTTGTTAATCGATACCTCTGGAGTATATTGTTAAGTTGATATTTCTAGAGTATATTGTTCGGTTGTTATTCCCGGAGTATATTGTTCGCTTGTTATTGCTGGAATGTGTTGTTAATCGATACCTCTGGAGTATATTGTTAAGTTGATATTTCTAGAGTATATTGTTCGGTTGTTATTCCGGAGTATATTGTTCGCTTGTTATTGCTGGAATGTGTTGTTAATCGATACCTCTGGAGTATATTGTTAAGTTGATATTTCTAGAGTATATTGTTCGGTTGTTATTCCGGAGTATATTGTTCGCTTGTTATTGCTGGAATGTGTTGTTAATCGATACCTCTGGAGTATATTGTTAAGTTGATATTTCTAGAGTATATTGTTCGGTTGTTATTCCCGGAGTATATTGTTCGCTTGTTATTGCTGGAATGTGTTGTTAATCGATACCTCTGGAGTATATTGTTAAGTTGATATTTCTAGAGTATATTGTTCGGTTGTTATTCCCGGAGTATATTGTTCGCTTGTTATTGCTGGAATGTGTTGTTAATCGATACCTCTGGAGTATATTGTTAAGTTGATATTTCTAGAGTATATTGTTCGGTTGTTATTCCGGAGTATATTGTTCGCTTGTTATTGCTGGAATGTGTTGTTAATCGATACCTCTGGAGTATATTGTTAAGTTGATATTTCTAGAGTATATTGTTCGGTTGTTATTCCTGAGTATATTGTTCGCTTGTTATTGCTGGAATGTGTTGTTAATCGATACCTCTGGAGTATATTGTTAAGTTGATATTTCTAGAGTATATTGTTCGGTTGTTATTCCCGGAGTATATTGTTCGGTTGTTATTGCTGGAATGTGTTGTTAATCGATACCTCTGGAGTATATTGTTAAGTTGATATTTCTAGAGTATATTGTTCGGTTGTTATTCCCGGAGTATATTGTTAGCTTGTTATTGCTGGAATGTGTTGTTAATCGATACCTCTGGAGTATATTGTTAAGTTGATATTTCTAGAGTATATTGTTCGGTTGTTATTCCTGAAGTATATTCTTCGGTTGTTATTCCTGGAGTATATTGTTCGGTTGTTATTCCTGAAATGTGTTGTTGATATTTCTGGAGTATATTGTTAAGTTGATACTTCTGGAGTATATTGTTAACTTGATACTTCTGGAGTATATTGTTAACTTGATATTTCTGGAGTATATTGTTAAGTTGATACTTCTGGAGGATATTGTTAAGTTTATACTTCTGGAGTATATTGTTAACTTGATACTTCTGGAGTATATTGTTAAGTTGATACTTCTGGAGTATATTGTTAACTCTGATACTCTGGAGTATATTGTTGTTGATACTCTGGAGTATATTGTTAAGTTTATACTTCTGGAGTATATTGTTAACTTGATACTTCTGGAGTATATTGTTAAGTTTATACTTCTGGAGTATATTGTTAACTTGATACTTCTGGAGTATATTGTTAAGTTTATACTTCTGGAGTATATTGTTAACTTGATACTTCTGGAGTATATTGTTAACTTGATACTTCTGGAGTATCTTGTTAAGTTTATACTTCTGGAGTATATTGTTAAGTTTATACTTCTGGAGTATATTGTTAACTTGATACTTCTGGAGTATATTGTTAACTTGATACTTCTGGAGTATCTTGTTAAGTTTATACTTCTGGAGTATATTGTTAACTTGATACTTCTGGAGTATATTGTTAAGTTGATACTTCTGGAGTATATTGTTAACTTGATACTTCTGGAGTATATTGTTAACGTGATACTTCTGGAGTGTATTTTTCAGTTGATTGTGATTCTAACATATACTGCTGTCCAAATATTTGCCAACAAGGACTTAAATACATACAAACCCAAACTGTTAATATATTTCATCACTTAATGTGGACCACACATGAATATCACACACGTGTTTTCACTATAGGTAAACATTAAGAGTAGAATCCGATGTCTAGGCCAAATGCATTCTTTGATTGGCCGTAACCTCTGCTGTGAACTTTAGTGACCCCTCGTCAGCACGGCTTGGGTCAGGAAACCAAAGAAATACTTTAGGCCTCTGATAATAGTGGTATGTATCTAATAGTTATGTCTTACGTCCTTCTTAGCTAATTATTTAATAATCTAAAAAAATCTTTAGGCATGCTAATAATTCTGAGAACTTGTTGAGTGAAAGTAAACAGCATATGCTATAACGCGTCAATCACACTATGTCTGCTCTACGTAATGCATTCGAGGCCTTTCGTTATTTTCAATGATTATCCGTCAGCTGAGATATAACAGATATATTATCAATGTAAATCATAAATAATAAGAAGGAACCTTTAACAGTAGCGGAACTTGAAATTGTTTAAGGCAGGAATAGAGTAAGTTAATCTACGAGACTTTTTTCTTTCGTTTTTTTTTATCACTTATATGTTTGTGCCCCAGCAATACCCGATTCAATTGTATTACTAATCAGAATCTCTGCCAGCCCACCGTCAAATTGTAAATCTTTTAGATAAGATTAGAGTAAATTAATCTATGAAACATTGGACAAATACATCACTTGAAAGGGTTTGACTTTCTGAGTCCAAAACTGTAATTATACCTTAAATTGGTCAAGAGAAGACGGAGATATGAGCTAAAAGTTTGTGTTTGAGAGAACTTGGAGTCATTCTGTGAGTCGCTGTGAACAAGATTACATAAGCTTATCGTAATTACTTACATGTTTATTTTTATATCATTCATAAATTAAATTTTTCGATTAAGAATAAATAACTCAACGTTACTGATTTGATTTTGCTGTCAATTATTTATCTATAACTACACGAGGGCTATCTGCGCTAGCGGTCCCTAATTTGGTAATAGACTGGAGGGAAAAGGCAGCTAGTCGTCACTACCCACTGCCAACTGTTGGACTACTCTTTTACCAACGAATAGTGGGATTGACCGTCACATTATAACGTCCCCCACGGCTGTAAGGGTGAGCATGTTTGGTGCGACGGTATTTCGAACCCGCGACCTTCTTATTGCGAGTCGAGTACCCCAACCACATGGTCGTGCACCTGGCCACCACGGGTATCAAAACTCGGTTTCTAGCGATTAAGTCCGCAGACATATTGCTGTGCCACTGGGGGATAATGCCAACGGAAAAAAAAACTACTTTAGTAATTTTAAGACTTTATGAGGGAAGGCAAAGGGGAACATGTTCTGACATGTCTCCAATGATACATTTAACACATCCAGTATTATATATCCCTCAGAATTATTATTCGACCAAGAATTTTATGACATTATTTCGATTTTTTTCTTTTCATCAAAGGTTAAAAAAGAGAAAAATATATGTCATCTGGAGTCTAAGCTACTAGATACTGAGTTCATAAGAACTTAAAAACTCCATAAATATTATATACACAACATAGTTATAGGAAGCCTTATTGAACTTCTGTTTACTGACCCAAACCGTGTTGACGAGTTTTGAGAAATGTCACTGCAGTCTACAACAGAAGGTACGGCCAGTATTTAACCCTGTACACCGAAGTGGGTACTTTTTAATTTTAACCTGTGTTCCATATGGAACACACCGACCCCTTGTTCGTTTTGTAGGATAAAAAAAAATGTTGTTTGTCAAACGTGTATAACTGTCATCCTAAAGTTGTATAGTTATTGGTGGGCTTCGTTATCAATATGGCTGAGTGTATACGTAGGGGTTGTTGGAGGGTCACTGATCAGTATGGATGAGTGTATACATAGGGGTTGTTGAGGGTCACTGACCAACAGGGCTGAGTGTGTACATAGGTGCTGTTAGAGCGTCACTGACCCACGGGGCTAAGAGTACACATAGGTATTGTTCCCATCTATGGATACAATTTTAACTACATTTACATTTCACTCGAATACCAGTAGAAGGTCGACCGCGGGTCACAATCTCAGCAGGTGACCACTACGTGTCGCTTTTAGCCCGATCTAATCAATTATCATAATCAATTGAACTGTCTTAAGATCTCTGCACAACCACAGAGAGACTAGTATCAGCTTCGACAACACGCAGAAGGTTTCGTGAAAGAGGGGTCAATGGAAGACGACCAGAGGTATCATCACGACTCGCAGAGGTGTGAAGCGGTATCTTGGATACGTTATCAGTAGAGTTATGCCCTTTCTACAGATGAGTCAAGATTAGTCTACATTGTGACTCATTTGGCGAGAACGTGAATCACTCAACCAGCACATGAAGAGAAGAGGATTCCGTGGGTTGACGTGTTGTCCTCCTGGTGTTTAAAGGTTGCACTATGACTGTATAGTGACGGTCATCGTATTAAACCTTTTACACGCGCAATAGGAGACAATTTTCTCGGTGTAAACTATAATGCTCGTTCATACCAGGCGCGTGTTTTTGACCAATATTTACATCTCATCATTTGTGTGGATTGGCCAACAGGTTCTGCTGATCTCAGTCCTATAGAGCGTGCTTCAGATGCTCTAGAAAGGCAAATTTCAACACCTTCCAAGACATAAAACCTTCTCTGATTGGTCAATAGACTCTATCTTCAACAGTAGATCGTCTTATAAACAGTGTGCAAAGACGCTGTGTGTCGTGTATAGCTGTGACAGAAGTGTGTGTGTTTTCTTATAACAAAGCCATATTGAGCTATCTGCTGTGTCCACCGAGGGTAATCGAAGCCATGCTGTTCCACTAGGGGACCTGTTAAGGGGGACCATACATTCATTTTAAACATAACTTATTAATTCTATGACCTCTTTTTTTTTTTCTGCTTTTCTCCAAATAAATATTGCATCATGTAAACTTGGACAGGTAGACACGGTAAATAAATATTGTATCATGTAAACTTGGACAGGTAGACATGGTAAATAAATATTGTATCATGTAAACTTGGACAGGTAGACACGGTAAATAAATATTGTATCATGTAAACTTGGACTGGTAGACACGATAAATAAATATTGCATCATGTAAACTTGGACAGGTAGACACGGTAAATAAATATTGTATCATGCAAACTTGGACAGGTAGACACGATAAATAAATATTGTATCATGTAAACTTGGACAGGTAGACGCGATAAATAGATATTGTATCATGTAAACTTGGGCAGGTAGACACGGTAAATAAATATTGTATCATGTAAACTTGGACAGGTAGACACGGTAAATAAATATTGTATCATGTAAACTTGGACAGGTAGACACGGTAAATAAATATTGTATCATGTAAACTTGGACAGGTAGACATGGTAAATAAATATTGTATCATGTAAACTTGGGCAGGTAGACACGGTAAATAAATATTGTATCATGTAAACTTGGACAGGTAGACACGGTAAATAAATATTGTATCATGTAAACTTGGACAGGTAGACACGGTAAATAAATATTGTATCATGTAAACTTGGACTGGTAGACACGATAAATAAATATTGCATCATGTAAACTTGGACAGGTAGACACGGTAAATAAATATTGTATCATGTAAACTTGGACAGGTAGACGCGATAAATAAATATTGTATCATGTAAACTTGGACAGGTAGACACGGTAAATAAATATTGTATCATGTAAACTTGGGAGGGAGACAAGGTAAATAAATATTGTATCATGTAAACTTGGACAGGTAGACATGGTAAATAAATATTGTATCTTGTAAACTTGGACAGGTAGACACGATAAATAAATATTGTATCATGTAAACTTGGACAGGTAGACACGGTCAATAAATATTGTATCATGTAAACTTGGACAGGTAGACGCGATAAATAAATATTGTATCACGTAAACTTGGACAGGTAGACACGGTAAATAAATATTGTATCATGTAAACTTGGGAGGGAGACACGGTAAATAAATATTGTATCATGTAAACTTGGACAGGTAGACATGGTAAATAAATATTGTATCATGTAAACTTGGACTGGTAGACATGGTAAATAAATACTGCATTATTTTGTCATTATTTGTAGATCAAGTTTGTTGTTTAAAGTCTGAGAGTGAATGTATTTGATCAACTGTTTAGTACTTACTATTTCTATAACCAAGAGGTTAACTTTGAGTGAACTACTTACCATTTCTATAACCAAGAGGTTAACTTTGAGTGAACTACTTACTATTTCTATAACCAAGAGGTTAACTTTGAGTGAACTACTTATCATTTCTATAACCAAGAGGTTAACTTTGAGTAAACTACTTATCATTTCTATAACCAAGAGGTTAACTTTGAGTGAACTACTTATCATTTCTATAACCAAGAGGTTAACTTTGAGTGAACTACTTATCATTTCTATAACCAAGAGGTTAACTTTGAGTGAACTACTTATCATTTCTATAACCAAGAGGTTAACTTTGAGTGAACTACTTACCATTTCTATAACCAAGAGGTTAACTTTGAGTGAACTACTTATCATTTCTATAACCAAGAGGTTAACTTTGAGTGAACTACTTATCATTTCTATAACCAAGAGGTTAACTTTGAGTGAACTACTTATCATTTCTATAACCAAGAGGTTAACTTTGAGTGAACTACTTATCATTTCTATAACCAAGAGGTTAACTTTGAGTGAACTACTTACCATTTCTATAACCAAGAGGTTAACTTTGAGTGAACTACTTACCATTTCTATAATCAAGAGGTTAACTTTGAGTGAACTACTTACTATTTCTATAACCAAGAGGTTAACTTTGAGTGAACTACTTATCATTTCTATAACCAAGAGGTTAACTTTGAGTAAACTACTTACCATTTCTATAACCAAGAGGTTAACTTTGAGTAAACTACTTACCATTTCTATAACCAAGAGGTTAACTTTGAGTGAACTACTTATCATTTCTATAACCAAGAGGTTAACTTTGAGTGAACTACTTATCATTTCTATAACCAAGAGGTTAACTTTGAGTGAACTACTTATCATTTCTATAACCAAGAGGTTAACTTTGAGTGAACTACTTATCATTTCTATAACCAAGAGGTTAACTTTGAGTGAACTACTTATCATTTCTATAACCAAGAGGTTAACTTTGAGTGAGCTACTTACCATTTCTATAATCAAGAGGTTAACTTTGAGTGAACTACTTACTATTTCTATAACCAAGAGGTTAACTTTGAGTGAACTACTTATCATTTCTATAACCAAGAGGTTAACTTTGAGTGAACTACTTATCATTTCTATAACCAAGAGGTTAACTTTGAGTGAACTACTTATCATTTCTATAACCAAGAGGTTAACTTTGAGTGAACTACTTACCATTTCTATAACCAAGAGGTTAACTTTGAGTGAACTACTTATCATTTCTATAACCAAGAGGTTAACTTTGAGTGAACTACTTATCATTTCTATAACCAAGAGGTTAACTTTGAGTGAACTACTTACCATTTCTATAATCAAGAGGTTAACTTTGAGTGAACTACTTACTATTTCTATAACCAAGAGGTTAACTTTGAGTGAACTACTTATCATTTCTATAACCAAGAGGTTAACTTTGAGTAAACTACTTACCATTTCTATAACCAAGAGGTTAACTTTGAGTAAACTACTTACCATTTCTATAACCAAGAGGTTAACTTTGAGTGAACTACTTATCATTTCTATAACCAAGAGGTTAACTTTGAGTGAACTACTTATCATTTCTATAACCAAGAGGTTAACTTTGAGTGAGCTACTTACCATTTCTATAATCAAGAGGTTAACTTTGAGTGAACTACTTACTATTTCTATAACCAAGAGGTTAACTTTGAGTGAACTACTTATCATTTCTATAACCAAGAGGTTAACTTTGAGTGAACTACTTATCATTTCTATAACCAAGAGGTTAACTTTGAGTGAACTACTTATCATTTCTATAACCAAGAGGTTAACTTTGAGTGAGCTACTTACCATTTCTATAATCAAGAGGTTAAATTTGAGTGAACTACTCAAAACAAAACAACCAACAGAAAGACGACAACTTAGATAATTTTATTGACATCCAACAGCTAAACTTCCCAGGTAAAATTACAAATTTATATTTTCCAGAAACACCTAAAAACAACATCTTAAACGATTTTTTCAAAGAATTTTCTCACAAAACCATCAACATAATTTCACAAAACAGAAAACTAAAAAACAATTTTACAAAAAGAGACATCAATTCCATTAAAAACAAGACAAAAACATAAAAATTCTAAAAGCAGATAAAGGTAACGCTATAGTCATAATGAATACAAATGAATACATCCAAAAAATGAAGAACATCCTATCAGACACGAACAAATTTAAACCAATACACACAAATCCAACAAAGACACACGAGACGCAACTGAACAAATTACTACTACAAATGAAAAAAGCCAACACAATTTCACAAACACTTTATTCCTACCTACGTAAAACCGACTCACGCACACCGCAAATATACGGCATCCCCAAACCTCATAAACCAGATTGTCTATTACGACCAATAATGTCCACATATGAATCGTTTAATTACAATCTTGGTAAATACATAGCATGGGCATTCTCCAAATATGTAACACCAGCCAGCTCATTCATCAAAGACTCTTTTAATTTCAAGTCTGATCTAAATCAACTTAATCATAAAATCTTAATGGTCAGTTTCGATGTTATATCCCTCTTTACAGAAGTTCCAACCACTGAAGTCTGCAAGATAGCCTTAGAACTCTATATCTGAGACCCTAACCAACTATAGACGTTCCCAGTAACCAGTTAGCAACCCTCATAGAATTCACCACGATAAAGACAAACTTCATGTTCAACAACCACAACTATATACAAACAAATGGCCTAAGCATGGGCAACCCAGTATCACCAGTTCTAGCCAATATTTTTATGACACAAGTTGAAACACAAGCAATTAACACAGCATTACATCCACCACTATACTGGTACAGATATGTAGACGACACGGTTGCGGGATTCAGATCTACAGAACACACACTTAATTTTTTCAATCACATTAACGCTATACATCCCAACATTAACTTCACATGTGAACAGGAAGAAAGCAATCAAATATCATTTCTTAACTTCAAAATTACAAGAACTGACACACAATTCAAAACAGAAATCCACTGAAAAATCACCCATACTGGACTATACATTCCTTGGGACTCATCACATGAAACAAAACAAAAACTCAACATACTAAGAAACCAAATAAACACAGCCATAAAACTATGCTCACCAGATAAAATTAACGATGAATTAGACAAAATAAAACAATACTTCATCAACATCAATAAGTTTCCTCCTCAAACCGTAGAAAACATTATACGCACACACCTGGACAGAAAGCAAAATCAACCAACAAAAGCAAATATATCTCACGAATCAAAAAAATCACGAAACCATATACTGCTGCATACCATATATTCCCGACATCAGCAAAAATAACCAACATTTGGCAAAAACCAGTAACAAAATATGACATTCCAGTTAATACCAAATGTATTCAAACACCAGGCACAAAACTGAGGTCTATACTATGTAAAAACTACACTGACAAACACCACACCAACATTATTTATAAAATACAATGTGATAACTGCCACGACTTCTATATTGGAGAAACAAGTAAAAAAATGGAAACCAGATTCAAAGAGCATAAAAAGTCACCTTCACACGTTTTCGAACACTGAAAGTCAAATAAACACAACATAACCATAGAAAACACTCAAATACTAAATAAACAAACATAAACAAACGCAAAATTAAAGAAGCCTTACTTATACAACAACTCAAGCCCAAAATAAACCAATATAAAGGAACGCCTTTATACCTATATTAAATATAATAAAATAAAATTATATATTCAAACATCTAACATCGCCCTCTACATTCCGACACTCAGTTGCACAACCCCTTTCAAACATGTGGTCAGCTTCCGGTCAGTTACTTCTTTCTTTGTGAATCTCACGATGACCGAAGAAAGTCGAATCGTTGTTCGCTCCTCTACGTAAAAAAAATTTCTCAACCCAAACGAGCCGTTTTCACACATATATTTTTATCTGGATTTGTTTGTTTTAACATAAATCTGCACATTGTTTACTATGTTCATCTCGAGTATCGAACCATGGATGTTTGGGTTTAGGAAACAGGCTTAATAGCGACAAGAAAGTTAATTTCACTTTCTGGTGAGTGAGAATAGTGAGAAGGAAAACAAAAGCCATGATTGGTGTTTATGAATCTATTTTAAGGCTCGTGAACTAATTCTTCCGCTATGCGTCGCTGAAGTAGTTTAGTCTTAACAGGAGACACGCCAAACCGTAACTGGAAGACTGCGCCAACAGCAGGAAATCGATAAATATGGATTAAACGTTACTTTAATCAACAGATATAATATATGATCAAGGGATATAGTTCCTTACGAGAATGTTCCTGACACAAAATCCAATTATTAAACAACATATTTTGGCTTTATTAATCGCCTATTTTGGTTCATTTAATTAAGGGTTCGTCATGTTTGTTTTCATATATACACACACACGTACGTGTAAAGTATAGGCTATAGCGAGTTGTATGCGACAAAAAACAACAACGTCTTTCTATCTAAATAACGGTGCTTTTCTCTGTTCACAGGCCCGGCATGACCAGGTGGGATAAGGTGTTCGAATTGTAACATGAGGGTCGCGGGTTCGAATCCCCGTCGCACCAAACGTGCTCACCCTTTCAGCCGTGGGGGCGTTAAAATGTGATGGTCAATCCCACTATTCGTTGGTAAAAGAGTAGCCCAAGAGTTGGTTGTAGGTGCTGATGACTAGCTGCCTTCCCTCTAGTCTTACACTGCTAAATTAGGGACGGCTAGCGCAGATAGCCCTCGTGTAGCTTTGCGCGAAATAAAAACAAACTTTGTTAAGTTACATGGTTCTATTTTCTGGGATGATTTTCTTATCGCTTCGTATTCAAGGAAAGATGAGTTGCTTTTGATAATGTTTGTACAGAAAATATAAGCTTTCTTATTTCTTTTATTAAGTATTTTGCGTATCAGTTCCCGATGTTTGTATTTTTAAACATTTAGGCTTAACTGCAGCTAGGATGTTTAGATTTACCGATGTTTAGGTTGTTTAGGTTTACCTGTGGTTGGTAGGCTAACCTTCCCATGACTTCCTGGAGTATAGTTCAGTACATTATGGGTTCCAGCACCTGAACTAGTCCCTCTGATAATTTGAAATCTGTTCACTTGTTGGTGTGTAGTAAAAAACACGCACAACGTTCAACACTATTTGAATGTCAGTTTCCAGCTATACACCAATCATGAGTTAATACGTTTTTAACACGTATTTTATTTTTGTATGTTTTTTCTTTCCATGTATTTGAAGCACAGCTGACGATATATGTTATTTCCACTTCATTTCTTTGTGAATGTTGTCTCTTTCGGCCACCTACACGTAAAAATGTTCAGATCTTATTTTGTTTGCTTATTACTACTGAATATATTTATATTTTATATACATATTTATTTCATAATCTATTTTGTTAACAAGTGGTAACAAATAGCGAGCTCTATCAATAACATTTGCTGTGGTCCACATTTAGCTCAAACAGAAAATGTAACAAAGATGGACAAGTTACTTCTCGTTAGTGACGTCAAGCGTTCATGAGTCCATTAAATAATGTCGTAGTTGGTTCACAATAGAATAACGTTAAACATTTCTTATTTAATAACCATATTAGTAAATACATTAGCTGTAGAAACTGTCCAAAAGATGATTCAGAAAACGTCTCGTGAATTATTGCACGTGTCTCGTGGGCTCAGCAGATGACCCGATGTGGCTTTGCTGTAAGGAAACACGCGTGTCGCGTGCGTATTGGTGTTTATGAAAAACTAATGGGAAACAATGTTTTTAAATTTCGCGCAAAGCAACTATCAGCGCTGGCCGTCCTTAATTTAGCAGTGTAAGACTAGAAGGAAGTCATCACCACCCAAAGCCAATCTTGGGCTACTCTTTTACTAACTAATAGTGAGATTGGCCGTCACTAAATAACGTCCCCACGGCTGAAAGAGCGAGCATGTTTGGTGCGACCAGGATTCGAACCCGCGATTCTCGGATTACGAGTCGAACGCCTTAACATACTTGGCCATGCCGGGCCCTAATGGATAACAAAGCTAATCCTTATAAAAGTGCCAATACACAGAAGTATAAACTTTGGGTTTTTATTAACATGCTATATTTTGCTTCTGAATTCACTACATACAACTGATAAAACATGCTACGTATCGGTACCTTTGGATAAAATATTAAAACTTAAGATAACCACGTGACTGCATACACATCTGTTTTTTTTCTGAAGAAAATTCGTTTTTTTCCTACAGATAATTGATATCTTCAGTCTGTTTTAACAAAGGGTTTCTTCTAATACTCTCCAACCACAGATATGCACTAATATTTTACTTATTTTTCATTGAAGTCTTCCCGGATTTCCTATTCGTATCGTGCCTAACTCGACGTCATAATGATCTGGATGATGTGGTGCCATACACATAACGCTGTGCTTGGTTTGGTCCTGGGAACTCCCTTCTTGTTGTGCTTTTATATGGCGGAAGTACCTAGATTTAGGAGCTATTTACCTCTATGTTAGCGATTAAAATCAACTAAAATGGGAACAGACAATCAAAAGTGGAAATATTACAGTATAGAAAAAAATAGAATTGGGCTCGTGTAACTTACTGACCGATCGACCAACATTTGGGTTTTATATATATATAATTTTTTTAGTTTTCTTTGCCAGTGTTCTACAGACGGTGACTCTGAAAAAAGCAACTTACTGTATTTGCGGACATTACCTGATATGAGAAGATATTTCATTTTTATGAAATATATTAACAGTTTAACATTTATACAGTTTAAGGAACCGTTAATGCTTTGCCCAATAGAATTAAATATATTCGAAAGTTTCATGTTTAAGATATACTTACTGTACAAATTAGCTGTTTTCTACGATATTTTATTTTCTCAGTAAGGTATTGTGAAAAACAAAATGCAGTAAAATATTTTCCCTGTAGATCTGTGACACACACAAGTATTTACTAACCTGAGTGAATCTGTGACACATAAGTATTTACCAACCTGAGTCATAGCAGTTTGCTAGAATTGATTGCCCTGACAAACACGTGACGGAACATGATTCAAACGTGTCTTTTTTCAGAATTAATTTTCTATTTAAAGAGTTGTTTTGCGTTTTATCGTTTCGTGAAAGTAAATACTTTTGTTTAAGAAATATACAATGAGTGACACACAATAGAATATCTCTGTACTGCTCACTTTGGCGACACAGATTTTATCGTTCGTGAACTTATCGCTGACCCACTGGGGACTGGCAGTTGACAATGTGTGTGTCAACGATCCTCGTTATGATGTCTTTAGTACAATGTTTATAATCACGTTTTTTAAAGTAACTTAAATGTTATTATTTTAAATATGGTGGACTGTACCATACTTTGTTTTCAAATTCAGAAACAAACAAACACTTTTGAGTTATGACTCGACTATAAAAGTGACAGTGAATCATTGGTTCAAAGGAAGTGGGCGGCAGGCGCTGTTCACTAGCCTTTCTTCTATTCTATTAAATTGAAATTAGAGACAATAATGCTTACATAGTTCTTTAGTAGCTTTGTGCGAAGTCTGAAACAAACAAATCTATATTCATGTAACCCAGAACTGTTGGTATGTGTATTAATCAAACAAAGACAAAAAACCGTTAACCTGAAAATAACTCATGAAGGTCGATACGTTATTCTCTGCTTATCAATAAAAGTTATAATACCCATACCAGCCGTTCTGAGATACATTTTATTGCGAGTGGCCCCGTCATCGAACAAATCTATATTCACAAAAGACATCTAACCTTCAAGTATCCCCGTCATCGAACAAATCTATATTCACCAAAGAGATCTAACCTTGAAGTGGCTCCGTCATCGAACAAATCTATATTCACCAAAGATATCTAACCTCCATCTTTAACATTATGATTAACCTTCATACCCAGAAAAGACGAAATTGGAACATTTATCCCCCAAGTTGATCGAGGTGGTTATTGCTTGAAAGGTAGTTTGATTAATCGACATTCACGGGCTGTCTCCTGATGTAATACCGAGAAGATTCCTACGATTTCTATTTGAACCTCCTGCAACTTTTAACAAGATATTTAACATAATTAGCCAAATATTATTTGCATTCTTTCACAGAGGTGACGTGACTTACAGACCTCGTACGTGAATGTTTTAAATCGTGAAATGATTTATTTGTGTATTAGATCAAATAATCAAATACAGTTAATAATAATTAAATGTTGAAAAAATCTGCGCTAGCCGCCCTAATTTAGGGGTGAAGGAGTAGAGAGAAAACAACTTGTCATTACCACCCACCGTCAACTCTTGGCTATACTTTACCAACGAACAGTGGGATTGACTGTAACATTATAACTTCCTCACAGCTGAATTGGACTCTGGCCCCTCAGATTGTGATTCGAACGTTCCCCTAACCATCTGGCCATAAAACCTGAGTAAAGGAAGTATGCCGTCTGTTTTTCATTACACTCACGACCCCAAAGTGCGACACACAATGTTTCTTGTTTTTTCTTTCGGCTGTACAAGGACCCGAACCCTGGAACCCGTGTCCTTGGAAGAAGTAGTTTTCCTAATGTTAAATAACTGAGGGAATACATCTAATTAACGGCACACGTTGACTTCTCGTTAGTTACTCTGTATTGAAAAGTGTGATTTAAACCTTGGTTATTATAATGGACTCATGTAGCAAACCACGGAACTTTGGCATCAAAGTCTATAACACTAATTACAAGTCCCACTTCCTCCGCCAGTGGCACAGAGGTATGTCTGCGGACTTACGGCACTATGAACTGGGTTTCGACACCCTTGATGGACAGAGCACAGATAGCCCACAGTGTAGCTTTGTGCTTAAGTACCTGAAACAAGAAAACAATTAACAGAATGGCTAATTCTCTCCCCTTCCGGACTCTAGTGGCTTAGCGGTAAGCCTGAAGTCTTATAAGGCTAAAATTCAGGTTTCGATATTCGAAGTGGGCAGGGCACTGGATACTAACTCGTTGTGTAACTTTGAACTTGGAAACAAATAAAGAAAATCTTGCTCTTTGTGTACCGTTAATGATAACGTCCTCTACCACGTCTAACGCAACTAGGAATTAATTAGAAACCAGAGATGAGGCAGTTAAATCTGAAGTCTCACTTAGATCTAATGAGTTTTCAGCATATTTAAAACAAGGTGTTCGATATTTCAGGATCTAATTGAATAGTTAACGGTTACCAGTAACAATTCCTTCTGTACTCGACTTTTCACGGTATTATAATTGGAAATGACAAAGGTGAAAATTAATTACGCTGCGCGTCTCTGGATGCGCAGTCCACATTATCTACTGTGATTGACTTCTAAACAATTGTTACTAAGTAAGATTTATCATATTTTATTTCTTCAACAGTAAAGAAAACAAAAAGTCAAAGACAATCGCACGAGCCAAAGGACTGTCTAATTAAAACGGTGGAATACAAAGTTTGCTCTGTTATACGGCCCGACATGTCCCGGTGAGTTAAGGCGTTCGACTCCTAATCTGAGGGTCGCGGGTTCGAATCCCTGTCCCACACAAATATGCTCGCAAACGAGTGAGTAATTTTCCATGACTTAAGATTTTGAACACTTGTGTTTCTAATGAAGAACTGGACTGAAATGCAGCTTTCTTGAACAACTTGCATCCAAAAGTTTCCCGTCGTACCAAACATGCTCGCCCTTTCAGCCGTGTGGGCGTTATAATGGTTCGGTCAGTCCCACTATTCGTTGGTTAAAGAGTAGCCCAAGAGTTGGCGGTTGGTGTTGATGACTAGTTGCCTTCCTTCTAGTCTTATACTGCTTAATTAGGGACGGCTAGCGCAGATAGCCCTCGAGTAGCTTTGCGCGAAATTCAAAAACAAACAAACTGTTACACGGTATTGGTTTAAATAACCTAGAAACCTAACTTGCCCCTTTACTTTCTACATACTTCGACTCCAAACGTTAAGCCTAAAACATAAGTACATGAATTACGGTAATCTTAACTTGGAATATTCAAGTATTTTGTTAATCTGAAAGACTAGCGGATAAATCCGTAACTATTATGCAGTTTATTTTTTATCGTTACGTTTTCTTTCAGAGTAAAGCCGTATTGGACTGTCTGGTATATCCATTGCGAGGAATCGAGTCCCGTATTTTAGTGCTGTTAAGTTCATAAACGTACCGCTGACCTACCAGGGAATTTGTTGCTGCGTGCAAAGCTGCACAACTGGCTATCTGCGTTCTTACAAAGCGGGTTTTGAAACCCGATCTTTAGGGTTGTAAGCCCTCGGACTAACCCGTTGAGTCATTCATTAGTGATACCTAATTCACTCTTTAAGAGTTAAGTACATTTAGGACATTTTCGTGCGAGATTTTCCACTCGTTGGCTCGTGTTTATTTAAGGTAATATTTATGAATGTATGTGTGTGTGTGTTTTCTTGTAGCAAAGCCACATCAGGCTATCTCTTCAGTTCACCGATGGGAGAATCGAACCCCTGATTTTAGCGTTGTAAATCCGTAGACTTACTTATGATTGTAATATAACCACATTTCAAATTGTTGCAGTAAAATCGTACAGAATAATTAAAGGAAAAGTGTGCTTGTTAAAGGGCAAAACCACGTGGTCCATCTTCTGTGTACACGCTGGGAATCACATTTCTGATTTTGGTGTTGTAATTCCGTAAACTTGCCGGTGTCCCATAGAGAAATCCACTTCTCACATTTAAATAATTATGTATCTTGATTACAGTATCAGTTCCTAAGTTCTCAGTTCCAAGAAACGCCTTTATTTAGTCTTCCAGAGAGATAGCAAGACAGTTAACCGATCTGACGAAACTCGTACTGAACAAATCTGGGTATGTTGAAAATATTAGATTATCAAACCTTATCAACATCATACGTTTTAATAATATAAAACGTTTCAAGAAATGTCTCGGTATATATATAATGATACATTCCCTAATTTTGTTTTCGACAAATAAAAACAAAAGAGTTTAAACAACATTTCTGTTTTTATCACAAATTTTATTTCCACGATTTTATCACCAGATGTCACTACCATGTATTTTGGGTTCTTCGGCAGTTATGAAAAAGGGTAAAAAAAACAAAAAAACTTGATATGCGCCATCTGGTGTGCTAATGAATATTAAGACAACGCTCATCCTTACTCTCCGCCTCAAGGGTTTTTTAAGATTTCTTCGGTTCCCATTCATTTAGGTTAGTGACTGTTGGTAGCCAAAATATCGTGCGCACGCGTTCAAATCTATCCCCTCCAAATCCAACCCCTAGCGACCAGTTAAAAGATCTTGAGGCGGTTACAACAGGGGATATGGTTGCAGCGCGCATATGGAGTAATATCAAAGCCCGTGCGTGGTGACTTTGTTTGTGACGTGGCTGTCTATCACTGTGTGTGGTAATGTAGCAACATTAGCATTTGAAAATGCTCTTACAATTGACGGTTTAGACTGAGAAACGTTTTTATCAGTGGTGAGTTTTAACCGTAAACCTGAACATTCGCTCTGTTGTGCACGGGCGTCTCGAACACGATGTTGCCTGGGCAGCCAAGCAAAAGTTTTTTCGCCCCACTAACTCTGGTGATTTTCGCCACTCTCCCAGTAGCTGAAGGTAGGTAGATAGTTGATGATTTACAGAACACAGGCAGGAATTTTCCTTTGGTCCAAGAGCCGGTAAAACTAAAAAGTTACAAGTATTTCTATTTTAATGAGGGTTTATCGTTCCTTAGAGTTGACTGACTTGTTACAGCTTGACCGTAGTTCTAAAGTTCTTTTTGTTTTCAACGTGTATAAGCTTTTTTTGTTTTTAATTCTTAATGGAACTTTAAAACGTTTACTCTGTGGGCTCGTGCATCGGCTTCTTAAAACGTGAGACTGCTTACCGCAACTCCGTGTTCTTCTTCTATTTCTGCCCTGGGAGGGGGCCAGGCGCCGCGGGCTTGGCACCTCCATAAAAATCAATAATTGTCAACAGCTTGAAGTAGAATGTAATTATATAATGAGAGTACTCTCTTCCCATTCTTAAAAAAATAGGTATTTTTTTTTGTTATTATTATTTACCTCTTAACGATATGAAACACTTTTGAACTCCTGAATCCCATTGTCTGTATGTTCGTTAGTTCGTAGTAATTCACCCTCTGGGAGGTTATCGCTTACTATTGGTTCTTAACTGTACTTCGCGTGGCAGTGTGACAGCAGGGGCGGGTTGTTGGTTTTTTGTGAAACCTGAGTGGCGACGTCATGGCGCGTGGAATAGCACGTGGCGCAGATGAAAAGATGGGAATCTTTTTAATGAGAAGGATCACACCATCGAACCATCAAAGACTTACATAACTTACACAACTAGCAAATAAGTCACAACAAAAACTATTAATAGTTAATTGAAAACGAGGGAGAAAAATAATCACGACTGAAGGCTGAATCTTTAAAGTTAACATGTTAACAACAGATTTAACTACCGTAAAATCATTTATTATAACTAAATATTTCAACCAATCTGCAGGTCTCGCGTTCGCATTTCTGTCTAACCCAACATCTTTGCCCTTATAACCTTGAGATTGTTTGATGTGATTGTCAATCCCACTAATCGTCTGATTTAAGCTTAGACACCTTTAAAATAAAAGGCTGAAGTCCTACGTCAAAGGGCCCGGCATGGCCAGGTGGTTAGGGCACTCGACTCGTAATCTGAGGGTTATCTGTTTGAATCCTGTCACATGCCGTGAGGATTATAACGTCACTGTCAATCCCACTATTCTTTGGTAAAAGTGTAGCCCAAGAGTTGGCGATGGGTGGTGATGACTAGCTGCCTTCCTCTAGTCTTACACTGCTAAATTAGGGATGGCTAGCGCAGATATCTCACGCGGAGCTCTGCGCGAAATTTAAACCAAAACAATTATAATTAAATTATAAACAAAACAAAAGATGTTTAAACCACGATACGTCATGTCGATTCATCTGACTATTATCATTTGGAAAAACTGAACGCCATATTATTAGAACAATGAATGGTTTGTCTGTCCGTTCCTAAAAGCTTTTGAACTGTTTTAATAAGAAGACTTACGTAAGTTATCTATAGAAGTCGACTTCGTCTCACAGATAAAGAAAGAAAATATACTGATATATAAAAATATCAAGTTTACGTTCAATACCGAGGGATGATCTCTTCCCCCCATAGTTTCTCAGTGGCAAATTTGCAGGCTTACGACGCTAAAGTTTGAGTTTCGATACCTTTGATGGGCAAAGTACAAAAAGACATTGAGTGGCCAAGAGCGTAACATCAACGAAACCAAAACCAATCATTGAACATTTTGGTTTTATTTTTTACTTAGTACACGGAGATCATAATTTGGTGTTTGTTTGTTGAACATAATATAGAGGTACCAAAACTACTTGAAAAATGTGTTTATGTTTGTGAACATGAGTTCGAGATACCAAAACTCCTTGTTTTGTGTTTACGTTTGTTGAATATGATGAATAGATACCAAAACTACTTGTTTTGTGATTACGTTATCTGTTGTATTTTTTGTGATGAATCTTACTACGTTGAGTGTCACCTTAATATGAGTAGACCTCTCGTAGCTCCAAATCCCTCACTTTTCTCCAAACTGGAAACCAAAGTATAGGTTATATTAGTTAATTACGTGTTATACATCGTTGAACATAAGATGTTAAGCGTTTTCTCCAATATTAGCTCCCCTTTAGAGCCCCCCAGTGGCTTAAAGCCATTCTACGGACTTACAACGCTAAAACTTGGCTTTCGATTTTCGTGGTGGGGAGATAGCCCATTGTGTAGATTTGTGTTTATATTGAAACAAACCATTATCAGTATTTATTTTGTAGGAAAAAAAATATCGGCCTCCATGATAATGGGAAGAGGAATTTTGGACTATTATTGAAAATTGTATTAGGAATGGGGCTGTAGGTGAATAATGTGGTTGACACAGATTTGTTGTAGAATAAATAATGTGGTTGACACGGTGTTGCAGGTGAATAATGTGGTTGACACGGGCTGTACTGGAATAATGTGGTTCCACACGTGGCTGTAGTGGAATAATGTGGTTGACACGGATTTGTAGTGCAATAATGTGGTTGACACGGGGCTGTAGTGATATAATGTGATTGACACGGGGCTGTTGGTGAATAATGTAATTGACACGTGGCTGTAGATGAACAATGTGGTTGACACGTGGCTGTAGTGGAATAGTGTTGCTGACACGGATTTGTACCGCAATAATGTGGTTGACACGGGCCGTAGTGATATGATGTATGGTTGACACAGGGCTGCAGGTGTGAATAATGTGGTTGACACGTGGCTGAAGGTGAATAATGTGGTTGACACGAATTTGTAAGTGAACAATGTGGCTGACACGGGCTGTAGGTGAACAATGTGGTTGACACGGATCTGTAGATGCAACAATGTGGTTGACACGGGCTGTAGTGATATGATATGTGTTGACACGGGGCTGCAGAGTGTGAATAATGTGGTTGACACGTGGCTGAAGGTGAATAATGTGGTTGACACGAATTTGTAGTGAAATAATGTGGTTGACACAGGAGCTGTAGTGATATAATGTGATTGACACAGGGCTGTTGGTGAATAATATAACTGACACGTGGCTGTAGATGAATAATCGGTTGACACGTGGCTGTAGTGGAATAGTGTTGTTGACACGGATTTGTACCGCAATAATGTGGTTGACACGGGGCTGTAGTGATATGATGTGGTTGACACGGGGAGCTGCAGGCGTGAATAATGTGGCTGACACGTGAAAGCTGAAGGTGAATAATGTGGTTGACACGAATTTGCTTAGTGAAATAATGTGGTTGACACGGGGCTGTGGAAGTGAATAATGGTTGACACGGATTGTAGTGCAATAATGTGGTTGACACAGGGGCTGTAGTGATATGATATGGTTGACACGGGGCTGTGGTGAAAATGCAATTGACACGGGCTGTAGATGAATAATGGTGGTTGACACGCATTGGGCTGTAGTGGAACAGTGTTGGACAACAGATTTATACTGCAATAATGTGGTTGACACGGGGCTGTAGTGATATGACATGGTTGACACGGGGCTGCATGGTGTAATAATAATGTTGATTTGACACGTGGCTGAAGGTGAATAATGTGGTTGACACGGGGCTGTAGGTGAATAACGTGGTTGACACGGATTTGTAGTCGAGACAATGTGGTGACACGGATTTGTAGTGCAGTAATGTAATTGACACGAGGGCTGTACTGGAATAATGTGGTTGACACGGGGCTGTAGGTTAATAATGTGGTTGACACGGATTTGTAGTAGAACAATGTGGTTGACACGGATTTGTGAATAGTGCAATAATGTAATTGACTCGGGGCTGTACTGGAATAATGTGGTTGACACGCAGGGCTGTAGGTGAATAATGTGCCTTGACACGGGGCTGTAGGTGAATAATGTGCTTGACACGGGGCTATAGATGAATAATATTGTTGACACGAATTTGTAGTGGAATAATGTGGTTGACACGGGGCTGTACTAGAATAATGTGGTTGACACGGGGCTGTAAATGAATAATGTGGTTGACACACAGGGCTGTAGGTGAATAATGTGGTTGATACAGGGGCTGTAGGTGAATAATGTGGTTGACACGGGTATGTACTGGAGGGAATAATGTGGTTGACACGGGGCTGTCGGTGAATAATGTGGTTGACACGGGGCTGTAGTGATATGATGTGATTGACATGTGGCTGTACGGGAATAATGTGGTTGACACGGGGCTGTAGGTGAATAATGTGGTTGACACGATGCTGTACTGGAATAATGTGGTTGACACCGGGCTGTACTGGAATAATGGCTGACCCGGATCTAGAAGTGCAATAATGTGGTTGACACGGGCTGTAGTAGAATAAAGTGTTGTTGACACGGATCTGTAAGTGCAATAATGTGGTTGACACGGGGCTGTAGTGATATGATATAATGTGGTTGACAGGAGCTGTAGGTGAATAATGTGGTTGACACGGATCTTGTAGTGAAAATAATGTGGTTGACACCGGGCTGTAGGTGCAATGTGGTTGACACGGCTGTAGGTGGAATAATGTGGTGGTTGACACGGATTATGCAGAAACAATGTGGTTGACCCGGGCTGTAGTAGAGAATAATAAATGGTTGACACCGGATGCTTAGTGCAACAATGTGTGGCTGACCCGGGGCCGTGTAGTAGAACAATGTGGTTGACGGATTTATAGTGAAATAATGTGGCTGACTTGGGGCTGTAGTAGAATAATGTGGTTGACACAGATTTATAGTGAAATAATGTGGTTGACACGGGCCGTGTAGTAGAACAATGTGGCTGACACGGGCTGTAGGTGAATAATATGGTTGACACGGATTTGTAGTGAAATAATGTGGTTGACACAGGGGCTGTAGTAGAACAATGTGGCCGACCCGGGGCCGTAGTAGAATAATGTGGTGACACGGATTCTGCAAAGCAACAACGTGGTTGACACGGGCCGTAGAACAACGTGGTTGACCAGGGGCTGTAGCAGAACAACGTGGTTGACACCGGATCTGTAGTAGAACAAATGTGGTTGACACGGATTTGTAGTAGAATAATGTGGTTGACACGGATCTTGTAGCAACAATGTGGCTTGACCTGGGGCCGTAGTAGAATAATGTGGTTGACACGGATCTGATAAAGCAGAATAACGTGGCTGACACGGATTTGGTAGTGAAGGTAATGTGGTTGACACCGGGCCGTAGTAGAATAACGTGGTTGACACGGCAAATGCAGGTGAATAATGTGGTTGACACGGATGTAGAAAGCAACAATGTGGTTGACACGGATTTGTAAGTGGTGAATAACGTGGTGGACACGGATTTGTAGTGCAACAATGTGGTCGACCGGGGCTGTAGGTAGAATAATGTGGTTGACACGGATCTGTAGTAGAATAATGTGG
Source organism: Tachypleus tridentatus (assembly GCF_004210375.1). NCBI lineage: Eukaryota > Metazoa > Arthropoda > Merostomata > Xiphosura > Limulidae > Tachypleus > Tachypleus tridentatus. The sequence goes on along the minus strand of NC_134836.1, from coordinate 119,139,933 downwards.
TTGACACGGATTGTAGATAGTGACAATAATGTGGTTGACACGGGCCGTAGTAGAACAATGTGGTTGACACGGATTTGTAGTGGAACAATGTGGCTGACACGGACCGTAGTAGAACAATGTGGCTGACACGGATTCTGCAGTGGGATAATGTGGCTGACACGGATTCTTAGTGCAATAACGTGGTTGACACGGACCGTAATAGAATAATGTGGCTTGACACGGATTTGTAAAGCAATACCGTGGCTGACACGAGACTGTAGTAGATTAATGTGGTTGACACGGGGCCGTAGGTGAACAATGTGGCTGACACGTGGCGGCAGTGCATAACAGTGTAGTTGACACGCGTAAGTACTGAATAATGTGGTTGACACGGATCTTTGTAGTGCAATACCGTGGCTGACACGGGACCGTATTAGATTAATGTGGCTGACACGGGCTGTAGGTGAATATGGTTGACACGTGGCCGCAGTGAAAATAAATGTGGCTGACACGGGCCGTAGGTGAATAATGTGGTTGACACGTGGCTGTAGTGAAATAATGTGGCTTGACACGGATCTAGAAGTGCAATAATGTGGTTGACACGTGGCTGTAGGTGAATAATGTGTTGACACGTGGCTGTAGTGTAATAATGTGGTTGACACGTGGCTGTACTTATATAATACGGTTGATTACGTAACTTAAATGTCAATTCATGATAACAATCGAGATAGTTTTAAAACTATTCGTATAGTTTTAGTTTTAGACATGAAAACATATCTAAAAGATATTCCGGATATCGGATCCGGAGCGACCTAACAGGCAGAAACGGACCAACATTGTGCTACAATACGTCAGAAATGTGTGTATATAATGTAAAGATTAAAGTAACTTGAAGTAAATGAAACAAAATATGAATCAGGACCCGCATTCACTTTCTTCTGAAATTACTGACAGATTTTATCGCTTGTCTGAAGGCGATCGGGTTGCTTCGACCCACTCTTCGTTACTCACGTGATTTCAATGTTTTGCATGAGAGGGTAGTTGAGTTACAGGGGCCACTATCTTTCTGGTAATTATCCTAGCCTTCCAGGGTTTAGATAACGAAATGAGCCAGAACCTCAACGCCGGTTCTGTTTGCGGAGCTGACAACGCACACAGCGGGCGTCCGTTCTCAAGTCCTGGCCCCATGATGGATGAATTACTGTGATACGGGTATGAAAGCTACATCCGCTGGACTTTTTTTTCTTATTATTGATTCTTGTATCTTTCGATGTTTATTCTTTTAAGCCCAAATTTAAATTGCAAATCCGTTTTAACTACAAATTAGACCCTCGCGTTCTTTGTTAGTAGTAGAAACAGTTTATCCAATGTTTGTCTTCTATCGATAAACTCAGGCATTAAAGAAAGCCTGATGACCTCGATCTCGCGAAATTGGCCAACCTGAAACAAGAGGGAAACCTCAGTAGCAGCGGCACACGAAATAATGTTAGGCAAGATTAGAGTAAATTAATCTATGAGACCTACGATGTGATCAAATACACCAATCGAAAAGGTTTGACCTCCTGAGTCTGAAAAATGCAATTGGTTTGTTTTGAATTTCGCGCAAGGCTACGCGAAGGCTATCTGCGCCAGCCGTCCCTAATTTAGCAGTGTAAGACTAGAGGAAAGGCAGCTAGTCATCACCACCCACTGCCAACTCTTGGGCTACTCTTTTACCAACGAATAGTGGGATTGACCGTCAAATTATTACGCTCTACGGCCGAAA
>NC_134836.1:118958182-119137689 GCF_004210375.1 Tachypleus tridentatus | reverse complement strand
TTATTTTACTTGAACTGGTAAAATTCCAAGAGGGTTTCTCATTATTTTACTTGAACTGGTAAAATTCCAAGAGGAGTTTCTCATTATTTCACTTGAACTGGTAAAATTCCATGAGGAGTTTCTCATTATTTCACTTGAACTGGTAAAATTCCAAGAGGAGTTTCTCATTATTTCACTTGAACTGGTAAAATTCCATGAGGAGTTTCTCATTATTTTACTTGAACTGGTAAAATTCCATGAGGAGTTTCTCATTATTTCACTTGAACTGGTAAAATTCCATGAGGAGTTTCTCATTATTTTACTTGAACTGGTAAAATTCCATGAGGAGTTTCTCATTATTTTACTTGAACTGGTAAAATTCCATGAGGAGTTTCTCATTATTTCACTTGAACTGGTAAAATTCCATGAGGAGTTTCTCATTATTTCACTTGAACTGGTAAAATTCCATGAGGAGTTTCTCATTATTTCACTTGAACTGGTAAAATTCCATGAAGGAGTTTCTCATTATTTTACTTGAACTGGTAAAATTCCAAGAGGAGTTTCTCATTATTTTACTTGAACTGGTAAAATTCCATGAGGAGTTTCTCATTATTTTACTTGAACTGGTAAAATTCCATGAGGAGTTTCTCATTACATTACTTGAACTGGTAAAATTCCATGAGGAGTTTCTCATTACTTTACTTGAACTGGTAAAATTCCAAGAGGAGTTTCTCATTACTTTACTTGAACTGGTAAAATTCCATGAGGAGTTTCTCATTATTTTACTTGAACTGGTAAAATTCCATGAGGAGTTTCTCATTATTTTACTTGAACTGGTAAAATTCCATGAGGAGTTTCTCATTATTTCACTTGAACTGGTAAAATTCCATGAGGAGTTTCTCATTACTTTACTTGAACTGGTAAAATTCCATGAGGAGTTTCTCATTATTTTACTTGAACTGGTAAAATTCCATGAGGAGTTTCTCATTATTTCACTTGAACTGGTAACATTCCAAGAGGAGTTTCTCATTACTTTACTTGAACTGGTAAAATTCCATGAGGAGTTTCTCATTACTTTACTTGAACTGGTAAAATTCCATGAGGAGTTTCTTATTATTTCACTTGAACTGGTAAAATTCCAAGAGGAGTTTCTCATTATTTCACTTGAACTGTAAAATTCCATGAGGAGTTTCTCATTATTTTACTTGAACTGGTAAAATTCCAAGAGGAGTTTCTCATTATTTTACTTGAACTGGTAAAATTCCATGAGGAGTTTCTCATTACTTTACTTGAACTGGTAAAATTCCATGAGGAGTTTCTCATTACTTTACTTGAACTGGTAAAATTCCATGAGGAGTTTCTCATTATTTTACTTGAACTGGTAAAATTCCATGAGGAGTTTCTCATTATTTCACTTGAACTGGTAAAATTCCATGAGGAGTTTCTCATTACTTTACTTGAACTGGTAAAATTCCAAGAGGAGTTTCTCATTATTTTACTTGAACTGGTAAAATTCCATGAGGAGTTTCTTATTATTTTACTTGAACTGGTAAAATTCCATGAGGAGTTTCTCATTATTTTACTTGAACTGGTAAAATTCCATGAGGAGTTTCTCATTACTTTACTTGAACTGGTAAAATTCCATGAGGAGTTTCTCATTATTTTACTTGAACTGGTAAAATTCCATGAGGAGTTTCTCATTACTTTACTTGAACTGGTAAAATTCCATGAGGAGTTTCTCATTATTTCACTTGAACTGGTAAAATTCCATGAGGAGTTTCTCATTATTTCACTTGAACTGGTAAAATTCCATGAGGAGTTTCTCATTACTTTACTTGAACTGGTAAAATTCCATGAGGAGTTTCTCATTACTTTACTTGAACTGGTAAAATTCCAAGAGGAGTTTCTCATTACTTTACTTGAACTGGTAAAATTCCAAGAGGAGTTTCTTATTATTTTACTTGAACTGGTAAAATGCCATGAGGAGTTTCTCATTATTTTACTTGAACTGGTAAAATTCCATGAGGAGTTTCTCATTACTTTACTTGAACTGGTAAAATTCCATGAGGAGTTTCTCATTATTTTACTTGAACTGGTAAAATTCCATGAGGAGTTTCTCATTACTTTACTTGAACTGGTAAAATTCCATGAGGAGTTTCTCATTACTTTACTTGAACTGGTAAAATTCCATGAGGAGTTTCTCATTATTTTACTTGAACTGGTAAAATGCCATGAGGAGTTTCTCATTACTTTACTTGAACTGGTAAAATTCCATGAGGAGTTTCTCATTATTTTACTTGAACTGGTAAAATTCCATGAGGAGTTTCTCATTACTTTACTTGAACTGGTAAAATTCCATGAGAAGTTTCTCATTATTTCACTTGAACTGGTAAAATTCCATGAGGAGTTTCTCATTACTTTACTTGAACTGGTAAAATTCCATGAGGAGTTTCTCATTATTTTACTTGAACTGGTAAAATTCCATGAGGAGTTTCTCATTACTTTGCTTGAACTGGTAAAATTCCATGAGGAGTTTCTCATTATTTTACTTGAACTGGTAAAATTCCATGAGGAGTTTCTCATTATTTTACTTGAACTGGTAAAATTCCAAGAGGAGTTTCTCATTATTTTACTTGAACTGGTAAAATGCCATGAGGAGTTTCTCATTATTTTACTTGAACTGGTAAAATTCCATGAGGAGTTTCTCATTACTTTCACTTGAACTGGTAAAATTCCATGAGGAGTTTCTCATTATTTCACTTGAACTGGTAAAATTCCATGAGGAGTTTCTCATTATTTTACTTGAACTGGTAAAATTCCATGAGGAGTTTCTCATTATTTTACTTGAACTGGTAAAATTCCAAGAGGAGTTTCTCATTATTTTACTTGAACTGGTAAAATTCCAAGAGGAGTTTCTCATTATTTTACTTGAACTGGTAAAATTCCATGAGGAGTTTCTCATTATTTTACTTGAACTGGTAAAATTCCATGAGGAGTTTCTCATTATTTCACTTGAACTGGTAAAATTCCATGAGGAGTTTCTCATTATTTCACTTGAACTGGTAAAATTCCATGAGGAGTTTCTCATTATTTTACTTGAACTGGTAAAATTCCATGAGGAGTTTCTCATTATTTTACTTGAACTGGTAAAATTCCATGAGGAGTTTCTCATTATTTTACTTGAACTGGTAAAATTCCATGAGGAGTTTCTCATTATTTTACTTGAACTGGTAAAATTCCATGAGGAGTTTCTCATTATTTTACTTGAACTGGTAAAATTCCAAGAGGAGTTTCTCATTATTTCACTTGAACTGGTAAAATTCCATGAGGAGTTTCTCATTATTTCACTTGAACTGGTAAAATTCCATGAGGAGTTTCTCATTATTTCACTTGAACTGGTAAAATTCCAAGAGGAGTTTCTCATTATTTCACTTGAACTGGTAAAATTCCAAGAGGAGTTTCTCATTATTTCACTTGAACTGGTAAAATTCCAAGAGGAGTTTCTCATTATTTTACTTGAACTGGTAAAATTCCATGAGGAGTTTCTCATTATTTTACTTGAACTGGTAAAATTCCATGAGGAGTTTCTCATTATTTTGCTTGAACTGGTAAAATTCCATGAGGAGTTTCTCATTATTTTACTTGAACTGGTAAAATTCCATGAGGAGTTTCTCATTACTTTACTTGAACTGGTAAAATTCCATGAGGAGTTTCTCATTATTTTACTTGAACTGGTAAAATTCCATGAGGAGTTTCTCATTATTTTACTTGAACTGGTAAAATTCCAAGAGGAGTTTCTCATTATTTTACTTGAACTGGTAAAATTCCATGAGGAGTTTCTCATTATTTTACTTGAACTGGTAAAATTCCATGAGGAGTTTCTCATTACTTTACTTGAACTGGTAAAATTCCATGAGGAGTTTCTCATTACTTTACTTGAACTGGTAAAATTCCATGAGGAGTTTCTCATTATTTTACTTGAACTGGTAAAATTCCATGAGGAGTTTCTCATTATTTTACTTGAACTGGTAAAATTCCAAGAGGAGTTTCTCATTATTTTACTTGAACTGGTAAAATTCCAAGAGGAGTTTCTCATTATTTTACTTGAACTGGTAAAATTCCATGAGGAGTTTCTCATTATTTCACTTGAACTGGTAAAATGCCATGAGGAGTTTCTCATTATTTCACTTGAACTGGTAAAATTCCATGAGGAGTTTCTCATTATTTCACTTGAACTGGTAAAATTCCATGAGGAGTTTCTCATTACTTTACTTGAACTGGTAAAATTCCATGAGGAGTTCTCATTATTTTACTTGAACTGGTAAAATTCCAAGAGGAGTTTCTCATTATTTTACTTGAACTGGTAAAATTCCATGAGGAGTTTCTCATTATTTTACTTGAACTGGTAAAATTCCATGAGGAGTTTCTCATTATTTTGCTTGAACTGGTAAAATTCCAAGAGGAGTTTCTCATTATTTTACTTGAACTGGTAAAATTCCATGAGGAGTTTCTCATTATTTCACTTGAACTGGTAAAATTCCATGAGGAGTTTCTCATTATTTCACTTGAACTGGTAAAATTCCAAGAGGAGTTTCTCATTATTTCACTTGAACTGGTAAAATTCCATGAGGAGTTTCTCATTATTTCACTTGAACTGGTAAAATTCCATGAGGAGTTTCTCATTATTTTACTTGAACTGGTAAAATTCCATGAGGAGTTTCTCATTATTTTACTTGAACTGGTAAAATTCCATGAGGAGTTTCTCATTATTTTACTTGAACTGGTAAAATTCCATGAGGAGTTTCTCATTATTTCACTTGAACTGGTAAAATTCCATGAGGAGTTTCTCATTATTTTACTTGAACTGGTAAAATTCCAAGAGGAGTTTCTCATTATTTCACTTGAACTGGTAAAATTCCAAGAGGAGTTTCTCATTATTTCACTTGAACTGGTAAAATTCCATGAGGAGTTTCTCATTATTTTACTTGAACTGGTAAAATTCCATGAGGAGTTTCTCATTATTTCACTTGAACTGGTAAAATTCCATGAGGAGTTTCTCATTATTTCACTTGAACTGGTAAAATTCCATGAGGAGTTTCTCATTATTTCACTTGAACTGGTAAAATTCCATGAGGAGTTTCTCATTATTTTACTTGAACTGGTAAAATTCCAAGAGGAGTTTCTCATTATTTCACTTGAACTGGTAAAATTCCAAGAGGAGTTTCTCATTATTTCACTTGAACTGGTAAAATTCCAAGAGGAGTTTCTCATTATTTCACTTGAACTGGTAAAATTCCATGAGGAGTTTCTCATTATTTTACTTGAACTGGTAAAATTCCAAGAGGAGTTTCTCATTATTTTACTTGAACTGGTAAAATTCCATGAGGAGTTTCTCATTATTTCACTTGAACTGGTAAAATTCCATGAGGAGTTTCTCATTATTTCACTTGAACTGGTAAAATTCCATGAGGAGTTTCTCATTATTTCACTTGAACTGGTAAAATTCCATGAGGAGTTTCTCATTATTTCACTTGAACTGGTAAAATTCCAAGAGGAGTTTCTCATTATTTCACTTGAACTGGTAAAATTCCATGAGGAGTTTCTCATTATTTTACTTGAACTGGTAAAATTCCATGAGGAGTTTCTCATTATTTCACTTGAACTGGTAAAATTCCATGAGGAGTTTCTCATTATTTCACTTGAACTGGTAAAATTCCATGAGGAGTTTCTCATTATTTCACTTGAACTGGTAAAATTCCATGAGGAGTTTCTCATTATTTCACTTGAACTGGTAAAATTCCATGAGGAGTTTCTCATTATTTTACTTGAACTGGTAAAATTCCAAGAGGAGTTTCTCATTATTTTACTTGAACTGGTAAAATTCCATGAGGAGTTTCTCATTATTTCACTTGAACTGGTAAAATTCCAAGAGGAGTTTCTCATTATTTTACTTGAACTGGTAAAATTCCATGAGGAGTTTCTCATTATTTCACTTGAACTTGAACTGGTAAAATTCCAAGAGGAGTTTCTCATTACTTTACTTGAACTGGTAAAATTCCATGAGGAGTTTCTCATTATTTCACTTGAACTGGTAAAATTCCATGAGGAGTTTCTCATTATTTTACTTGAACTGGTAAAATTCCATGAGGAGTTTCTCATTATTTCACTTGAACTGGTAAAATTCCATGAGGAGTTTCTCATTATTTTACTTGAACTGGTAAAATGCCATGAGGAGTTTCTCATTATTTTACTTGAACTGGTAAAATTCCATGAGGAGTTTCTCATTATTTTACTTGAACTGGTAAAATTCCATGAGGAGTTTCTCATTATTTTACTTGAACTGGTAAAATTCCATGAGGAGTTTCTCATTATTTTACTTGAACTGGTAAAATTCCATGAGGAGTTTCTCATTACTTTACTTGAACTGGTAAAATTCCAAGAGGAGTTTCTCATTATTTTACTTGAACTGGTAAAATTCCATGAGGAGTTTCTCATTATTTTACTTGAACTGGTAAAATTCCATGAGGAGTTTCTCATTATTTTACTTGAACTGGTAAAATTCCATGAGGAGTTTCTCATTACTTTACTTGAACTGGTAAAATTCCATGAGGAGTTTCTCATTATTTTACTTGAACTGGTAAAATTCCATGAGGAGTTTCTCATTATTTTACTTGAACTGGTAAAATTCCATGAGGAGTTTCTCATTATTTTACTTGAACTGGTAAAATTCCATGAGGAGTTTCTCATTATTTTAGTTGAACTGGTAAAATTCCATGAGGAGTTTCTCATTACTTTACTTGAACTGGTAAAATTCCATGAGGAGTTTCTCATTACTTTACTTGAACTGGTAAAATTCCATGAGGAGTTTCTCATTATTTTACTTGAACTGGTAAAATTCCATGAGGAGTTTCTCATTACTTTACTTGAACTGGTAAAATTCCATGAGGAGTTTCTCATTATTTTACTTGAACTGGTAAAATTCCATGAGGAGTTTCTCATTATTTTACTTGAACTGGTAAAATGCCATGAGGAGTTTCTCATTACTTTACTTGAACTGGTAAAATTCCATGAGGAGTTTCTCATTATTTTACTTGAACTGGTAAAATTCCATGAGGAGTTTCTCATTATTTTACTTGAACTGGTAAAATTCCATGAGGAGTTTCTCATTATTTTACTTGAACTGGTAAAATTCCAAGAGGAGTTTCTCATTACTTTACTTGAACTGGTAAAATTCCATGAGGAGTTTCTCATTGTTTCACTTGAACTGGTAAAATTCCAAGAGGAGTTTCTCATTATTTTACTTGAACTGGTAAAATTCCATGAGAATTTTCTCATTACTTTACTTGAACTGGTAAAATGCCATGAGGAGTTTCTCATTATTTTACTTGAACTGGTAAAATTCCATGAGGAGTTTCTCATTATTTACTTGAACTGGTAAAATTCCAAGAGGAGTTTCTCATTATTTTACTTGAACTGGTAAAATTCCATGAGGAGTTTCTCATTATTTTACTTGAACTGGTAAAATTCCATGAGGAGTTTCTCATTATTTTACTTGAACTGGTAAAATTCCAAGAGGAGTTTCTCATTATTTTACTTGAACTGGTAAAATTCCATGAGGAGTTTCTCATTATTTTACTTGAACTGGTAAAATTCCATGAGGAGTTTCTCATTATTTTACTTGAACTGGTAAAATTCCATGAGGAGTTTCTCATTATTTTACTTGAACTGGTAAAATTCCATGAGGAGTTTCTCATTATTTTACTTGAACTGGTAAAATTCCATGAGGAGTTTCTCATTATTTTACTTGAACTGGTAAAATTCCATGAGGAGTTTCTCATTATTTTACTTGAACTGGTAAAATTCCATGAGGAGTTTCTCATTATTTTACTTGAACTGGTAAAATTCCATGAGGAGTTTCTCATTATTTTACTTGAACTGGTAAAATTCCATGAGGAGTTTCTCATTATTTTACTTGAACTGGTAAAATTCCATGAGGAGTTTCTCATTATTTTACTTGAACTGGTAAAATTCCATGAGGAGTTTCTCATTACTTTACTTGAACTGGTAAAATTCCATGAGGAGTTTCTCATTATTTTACTTGAACTGGTAAAATTCCATGAGGAGTTTCTCATTACTTTACTTGAACTGGTAAAATTCCATGAGGAGTTTCTCATTATTTTACTTGAACTGGTAAAATTCCATGAGGAGTTTCTCATTATTTCACTTGAACTGGTAAAATTCCATGAGGAGTTTCTCATTATTTTACTTGAACTGGTAAAATTCCATGAGGAGTTTCTCATTATTTTACTTGAACTGGTAAAATTCCATGAGGAGTTTCTCATTATTTTACTTGAACTGGTAAAATTCCATGAGGAGTTTCTCATTATTTTACTTGAACTGGTAAAATTCCATGAGGAGTTTCTCATTATTTCACTTGAACTGGTAAAATTCCAAGAGGAGTTTCTCATTATTTCACTTGAACTGGTAAAATTCCATGAGGAGTTTCTCATTATTTCACTTGAACTGGTAAAATTCCAAGAGGAGTTTCTCATTACTTTACTTGAACTGGTAAAATTCCATGAGGAGTTTCTCATTATTTCACTTGAACTGGTAAAATTCCATGAGGAGTTTCTCATTATTTTACTTGAACTGGTAAAATTCCAAGAGGAGTTTCTCATTATTTTACTTGAACTGGTAAAATTCCATGAGGAGTTTCTCATTATTTTACTTGAACTGGTAAAATTCCATGAGGAGTTTCTCATTATTTTACTTGAACTGGTAAAATTCCATGAGGAGTTTCTCATTATTTTACTTGAACTGGTAAAATTCCATGAGGAGTTTCTCATTATTTCACTTGAACTGGTAAAATTCCATGAGGAGTTTCTCATTATTTTACTTGAACTGGTAAAATTCCATGAGGAGTTTCTCATTATTTTACTTGAACTGGTAAAATTCCAAGAGGAGTTTCTCATTATTTCACTTGAACTGGTAAAATTCCATGAGGAGTTTCTCATTATTTTACTTGAACTGGTAAAATTCCATGAGGAGTTTCTCATTATTTCACTTGAACTGGTAAAATTCCATGAGGAGTTTCTCATTATTTTACTTGAACTGGTAAAATTCCATGAGGAGTTTCTCATTATTTTACTTGAACTGGTAAAATTCCATGAGGAGTTTCTCATTATTTTACTTGAACTGGTAAAATTCCAAGAGGAGTTTCTCATTATTTTACTTGAACTGGTAAAATTCCATGAGGAGTTTCTCATTATTTTACTTGAACTGGTAAAATTCCAAGAGGAGTTTCTCATTATTTCACTTGAACTGGTAAAATTCCATGAGGAGTTTCTCATTATTTCACTTGAACTGGTAAAATTCCATGAGGAGTTTCTCATTATTTCACTTGAACTGGTAAAATTCCATGAGGAGTTTCTCATTATTTTACTTGAACTGGTAAAATTCCATGAGGAGTTTCTCATTATTTTACTTGAACTGGTAAAATTCCATGAGGAGTTTCTCATTACTTTACTTGAACTGGTAAAATTCCATGAGGAGTTTCTCATTACTTTACTTGAACTGGTAAAATTCCATGAGGAGTTTCTCATTATTTTACTTGAACTGGTAAAATTCCATGAGGAGTTTCTCATTATTTTACTTGAACTGGTAAAATTCCATGAGGAGTTTCTCATTATTTACTTGAACTGGTAAAATTCCATGAGGAGTTTCTCATTACTTTACTTGAACTGGTAAAATTCCAAGAGGAGTTTCTCATTATTTTACTTGAACTGGTAAAATTCCATGAGGAGTTTCTCATTATTTTACTTGAACTGGTAAAATTCCATGAGGAGTTTCTCATTATTTTACTTGAACTGGTAAAATTCCATGAGGAGTTTCTCATTATTTTACTTGAACTGGTAAAATTCCATGAGGAGTTTCTCATTATTTTACTTGAACTGGTAAAATTCCATGAGGAGTTTCTCATTATTTTACTTGAACTGGTAAAATTCCATGAGGAGTTTCTCATTATTTCACTTGAACTGGTAAAATTCCAAGAGGAGTTTCTCATTATTTACTTGAACTGGTAAAATTCCATGAGGAGTTTCTCATTATTTTACTTGAACTGGTAAAATTCCATGAGGAGTTTCTCATTATTTCACTTGAACTGGTAAAATTCCATGAGGAGTTTCTCATTATTTCACTTGAACTGGTAAAATTCCATGAGGAGTTTCTCATTATTTTACTTGAACTGGTAAAATTCCATGAGGAGTTTCTCATTATTTTACTTGAACTGGTAAAATGCCATGAGGAGTTTCTCATTATTTTACTTGAACTGGTAAAATTCCATGAGGAGTTTCTCATTATTTTACTTGAACTGGTAAAATTCCATGAGGAGTTTCTCATTACTTTACTTGAACTGGTAAAATTCCATGAGGAGTTTCTCATTATTTCACTTGAACTGGTAAAATTCCATGAGGAGTTTCTCATTATTTCACTTGAACTGGTAAAATTCCAAGAGGAGTTTCTCATTATTTTACTTGAACTGGTAAAATTCCATGAGGAGTTTCTCATTATTTCACTTGAACTGGTAAAATTCCAAGAGGAGTTTCTCATTATTTCACTTGAACTGGTAAAATTCCATGAGGAGTTTCTCATTATTTCACTTGAACTGGTAAAATTCCAAGAGGAGTTTCTCATTATTTCACTTGAACTGGTAAAATTCCAAGAGGAGTTTCTCATTATTTTACTTGAACTGGTAAAATTCCATGAGGAGTTTCTCATTATTTCACTTGAACTGGTAAAATTCCAAGAGGAGTTTCTCATTATTTTACTTGAACTGGTAAAATTCCATGAGGAGTTTCTCATTATTTTACTTGAACTGGTAAAATTCCATGAGGAGTTTCTCATTATTTCACTTGAACTGGTAAAATTCCATGAGGAGTTTCTCATTATTTCACTTGAACTGGTAAAATTCCAAGAGGAGTTTCTCATTATTTCACTTGAACTGGTAAAATTCCATGAGGAGTTTCTCATTATTTTACTTGAACTGGTAAAATTCCATGAGGAGTTTCTCATTATTTTACTTGAACTGGTAAAATTCCATGAGGAGTTTCTCATTATTTTACTTGAACTGGTAAAATTCCATGAGGAGTTTCTCATTATTTTACTTGAACTGGTAAAATTCCATGAGGAGTTTCTCATTATTTCACTTGAACTGGTAAAATTCCATGAGGAGTTTCTCATTATTTCACTTGAACTGGTAAAATTCCATGAGGAGTTTCTCATTATTTCACTTGAACTGGTAAAATTCCATGAGGAGTTTCTCATTATTTTACTTGAACTGGTAAAATTCCATGAGGAGTTTCTCATTATTTTACTTGAACTGGTAAAATTCCATGAGGAGTTTCTCATTATTTTACTTGAACTGGTAAAATTCCATGAGGAGTTTCTCATTACATTACTTGAACTGGTAAAATTCCATGAGGAGTTTCTCATTACTTTACTTGAACTGGTAAAATTCCAAGAGGAGTTTCTCATTATTTTACTTGAACTGGTAAAATTCCATGAGGAGTTTCTCATTATTTTACTTGAACTGGTAAAATTCCATGAGGAGTTTCTCATTATTTTACTTGAACTGGTAAAATTCCATGAGGAGTTTCTCATTATTTTACTTGAACTGGTAAAATTCCATGAGGAGTTTCTCATTATTTTACTTGAACTGGTAAAATTCCATGAGGAGTTTCTCATTATTTTACTTGAACTGGTAAAATTCCATGAGGAGTTTCTCATTATTTCACTTGAACTGGTAAAATTCCAAGAGGAGTTTCTCATTATTTACTTGAACTGGTAAAATTCCATGAGGAGTTTCTCATTATTTTACTTGAACTGGTAAAATTCCATGAGGAGTTTCTCATTATTTCACTTGAACTGGTAAAATTCCATGAGGAGTTTCTCATTATTTCACTTGAACTGGTAAAATTCCATGAGGAGTTTCTCATTATTTTACTTGAACTGGTAAAATTCCAAGAGGAGTTTCTCATTATTTTACTTGAACTGGTAAAATTCCATGAGGAGTTTCTCATTACTTTACTTGAACTGGTAAAATTCCATGAGGAGTTTCTCATTACTTTACTTGAACTGGTAAAATTCCATGAGGAGTTTCTCATTATTTTACTTGAACTGGTAAAATTCCATGAGGAGTTTCTCATTATTTTACTTGAACTGGTAAAATTCCATGAGGAGTTTCTCATTATTTTACTTGAACTGGTAAAATTCCAAGAGGAGTTTCTCATTATTTTACTTGAACTGGTAAAATTCCATGAGGAGTTTCTCATTATTTTACTTGAACTGGTAAAATTCCATGAGGAGTTTCTCATTATTTTACTTGAACTGGTAAAATTCCATGAGGAGTTTCTCATTATTTCACTTGAACTGGTAAAATTCCATGAGGAGTTTCTCATTCTTTACTTGAACTGGTAAAATTCCATGAGGAGTTTCTCATTATTTTACTTGAACTGGTAAAATTCCATGAGGAGTTTCTCATTATTTCACTTGAACTGGTAAAATTCCATGAGGAGTTTCTCATTATTTCACTTGAACTGGTAAAATTCCATGAGGAGTTTCTCATTATTTTACTTGAACTGGTAAAATTCCATGAGGAGTTTCTCATTATTTTACTTGAACTGGTAAAATTCCAAGAGGAGTTTCTCATTATTTTACTTGAACTGGTAAAATTCCATGAGGAGTTTCTCATTATTTTACTTGAACTGGTAAAATTCCATGAGGAGTTTCTCATTATTTTACTTGAACTGGTAAAATTCCATGAGGAGTTTCTCATTATTTACTTGAACTGGTAAAATTCCATGAGGAGTTTCTCATTATTTTACTTGAACTGGTAAAATTCCATGAGGAGTTTCTCATTACTTTACTTGAACTGGTAAAATTCCAAGAGGAGTTTCTCATTATTTTACTTGAACTGGTAAAATTCCATGAGGAGTTTCTTATTATTTTACTTGAACTGGTAAAATTCCATGAGGAGTTTCTCATTACTTCACTTGAACTGGTAAAATTCCATGAGGAGTTTCTCATTATTTTACTTGAACTGGTAAAATTCCATGAGGAGTTTCTCATTATTTTACTTGAACTGGTAAAATTCCATGAGGAGTTTCTCATTATTTTACTTGAACTGGTAAAATTCCATGAGGAGTTTCTCATTACTTTACTTGAACTGGTAAAATTCCATGAGGAGTTTCTCATTATTTCACTTGAACTGGTAAAATTCCATGAGGAGTTTCTCATTATTTCACTTGAACTGGTAAAATTCCATGAGGAGTTTCTCATTATTTCACTTGAACTGGTAAAATTCCATGAGGAGTTTCTCATTATTTTACTTGAACTGGTAAAATTCCAAGAGGAGTTTCTCATTATTTTACTTGAACTGGTAAAATTCCATGAGGAGTTTCTCATTATTTTACTTGAACTGGTAAAATTCCATGAGGAGTTTCTCATTACTTTACTTGAACTGGTAAAATTCCATGAGGAGTTTCTCATTACTTTACTTGAACTGGTAAAATTCCATGAGGAGTTTCTCATTATTTTACTTGAACTGGTAAAATTCCATGAAGAGTTTCTTATTATTTTACTTGAACTGGTAAAATTCCAAGAGGAGTTTCTCATTATTTTACTTGAACTGGTAAAATTCCAAGAGGAGTTTCTCATTATTTTACTTGAACTGGTAAAATTCCATGAGGAGTTTCTCATTACTTTACTTGAACTGGTAAAATTCCATGAGGCGTTTCTCATTATTTCACTTGAACTGGTAAAATTCCATGAGGAGTTTCTCATTATTTCACTTGAACTGGTAAAATTCCATGAGGAGTTTCTCATTACTTTACTTGAACTGGTAAAATTCCATGAGGAGTTTCTCATTATTTTACTTGAACTGGTAAAATTCCATGAGGAGTTTCTCATTATTTTACTTGAACTGGTAAAATTCCATGAGGAGTTTCTCATTACTTTACTTGAACTGGTAAAATTCCATGAGGAGTTTCTCATTATTTTCACTTGAACTGGTAAAATTCCATGAGGAGTTTCTCATTATTTTACTTGAACTGGTAAAATGCCATGAGGAGTTTCTCATTATTTCACTTGAACTGGTAAAATTCCATGAGGAGTTTCTCATTATTTTACTTGAACTGGTAAAATTCCAAGAGGAGTTTCTCATTATTTCACTTGAACTGGTAAAATTCCAAGAGGAGTTTCTCATTATTTCACTTGAACTGGTAAAATTCCATGAGGAGTTTCTCATTATTTTACTTGAACTGGTAAAATTCCAAGAGGAGTTTCTCATTATTTTACTTGAACTGGTAAAATTCCATGAGGAGTTTCTCATTATTTTACTTGAACTGGTAAAATTCCATGAGGAGTTTCTCATTATTTACTTGAACTGGTAAAATTCCATGAGGAGTTTCTCATTATTTCACTTGAACTGGTAAAATTCCATGAGGAGTTTCTCATTATTTCACTTGAACTGGTAAAATTCCATGAGGAGTTTCTCATTATTTTACTTGAACTGGTAAAATTCCAAGAGGAGTTTCTCATTATTTTACTTGAACTGGTAAAATTCCATGAGGAGTTTCTCATTATTTTACTTGAACTGGTAAAATTCCATGAGGAGTTTCTCATTACTTTACTTGAACTGGTAAAATTCCATGAGGAGTTTCTCATTACTTTACTTGAACTGGTAAAATTCCATGAGGAGTTTCTCATTATTTTACTTGAACTGGTAAAATTCCATGAGGAGTTTCTCATTATTTTACTTGAACTGGTAAAATTCCATGAGGAGTTTCTCATTATTTTACTTGAACTGGTAAAATGCCATGAGGAGTTTCTCATTATTTTACTTGAACTGGTAAAATTCCATGAGGAGTTTCTCATTACTTTACTTGAACTGGTAAAATTCCATGAGGAGTTTCTCATTATTTCACTTGAACTGGTAAAATTCCATGAGGAGTTTCTCATTATTTCACTTGAACTGGTAAAATTCCATGAGGAGTTTCTCATTACTTTACTTGAACTGGTAAAATTCCATGAGGAGTTTCTCATTATTTTACTTGAACTGGTAAAATTCCAAGAGGAGTTTCTCATTATTTTACTTGAACTGGTAAAATTCCATGAGGAGTTTCTCATTATTTTACTTGAACTGGTAAAATTCCATGAGGAGTTTCTCATTATTTTCACTTGAACTGGTAAAATTCCATGAGGAGTTTCTCATTATTTTACTTGAACTGGTAAAATTCCATGAGGAGTTTCTCATTATTTCACTTGAACTGGTAAAATTCCATGAGGAGTTTCTCATTATTTTACTTGAACTGGTAAAATTCCAAGAGGAGTTTCTCATTATTTCACTTGAACTGGTAAAATTCCATGAGGAGTTTCTCATTATTTCACTTGAACTGGTAAAATTCCAAGAGGAGTTTCTCATTATTTTACTTGAACTGGTAAAATTCCATGAGGAGTTTCTCATTATTTTACTTGAACTGGTAAAATTCCATGAGGAGTTTCTCATTATTTTACTTGAACTGGTAAAATTCCATGAGGAGTTTCTCATTATTTCACTTGAACTGGTAAAATTCCATGAGGAGTTTCTCATTATTTTACTTGAACTGGTAAAATTCCATGAGGAGTTTCTCATTATTTCACTTGAACTGGTAAAATTCCATGAGGAGTTTCTCATTATTTCACTTGAACTGGTAAAATTCCATGAGGAGTTTCTCATTATTTTACTTGAACTGGTAAAATTCCATGAGGAGTTTCTCATTATTTTACTTGAACTGGTAAAATTCCATGAGGAGTTTCTCATTATTTTACTTGAACTGGTAAAATTCCATGAGGAGTTTCTCATTATTTCACTTGAACTGGTAAAATTCCATGAGGAGTTTCTCATTATTTTACTTGAACTGGTAAAATTCCATGAGGAGTTTCTCATTATTTCACTTGAACTGGTAAAATTCCATGAGGAGTTTCTCATTATTTCACTTGAACTGGTAAAATTCCAAGAGGAGTTTCTCATTATTTCACTTGAACTGGTAAAATTCCATGAGGAGTTTCTCATTATTTTACTTGAACTGGTAAAATTCCATGAGGAGTTTCTCATTATTTTACTTGAACTGGTAAAATTCCATGAGGAGTTTCTCATTATTTCACTTGAACTGGTAAAATTCCATGAGGAGTTTCTCATTATTTCACTTGAACTGGTAAAATTCCATGAGGAGTTTCTCATTATTTTACTTGAACTGGTAAAATTCCATGAGGAGTTTCTCATTATTTCACTTGAACTGGTAAAATTCCATGAGGAGTTTCTCATTATTTCACTTGAACTGGTAAAATTCCATGAGGAGTTTCTCATTATTTTACTTGAACTGGTAAAATTCCATGAGGAGTTTCTCATTATTTCACTTGAACTGGTAAAATTCCATGAGGAGTTTCTCATTATTTCACTTGAACTGGTAAAATTCCATGAGGAGTTTCTCATTATTTCACTTGAACTGGTAAAATTCCATGAGGAGTTTCTCATTATTTTACTTGAACTGGTAAAATTCCATGAGGAGTTTCTCATTATTTACTTGAACTGGTAAAATTCCATGAGGAGTTTCTCATTATTTCACTTGAACTGAACTGGTAAAATTCCAAGAGGAGTTTCTCATTATTTTACTTGAACTGGTAAAATTCCATGAGGAGTTTCTCATTATTTCACTTGAACTTGAACTGGTAAAATTCCAAGAGGAGTTTCTCATTACTTTACTTGAACTGGTAAAATTCCATGAGGAGTTTCTCATTATTTCACTTGAACTGTGAACTGGTAAAATGCCAAGAGGAGTTTCTCATTACTTTACTTGAACTGGTAAAATGCCATGAGGAGTTTCTCATTATTTCACTTGAACTGGGAACTGGTAAAATTCCATGAGGAGTTTCTCATTATTTTACTTGAACTGGTAAAATTCCATGAGGAGTTTCTCATTATTTTACTTGAACTGGTAAAATTCCATGAGGAGTTTCTCATTATTTTACTTGAACTGGTAAAATTCCATGAGGAGTTTCTCATTATTTTACTTGAACTGGTAAAATTCCATGAGGAGTTTCTCATTACTTTACTTGAACTGGTAAAATTCCATGAGGAGTTTCTCATTATTTTACTTGAACTGGTAAAATTCCAAGAGGAGTTTCTCATTATTTTACTTGAACTGGTAAAATTCCATGAGGAGTTTCTCATTATTTTACTTGAACTGGTAAAATTCCATGAGGAGTTTCTCATTATTTTACTTGAACTGGTAAAATTCCATGAGGAGTTTCTCATTATTTTACTTGAACTGGTAAAATTCCATGAGGAGTTTCTCATTATTTTACTTGAACTGGTAAAATTCCATGAGGAGTTTCTCATTATTTTACTTGAACTGGTAAAATTCCATGAGGAGTTTCTCATTATTTTACTTGAACTGGTAAAATTCCATGAGGAGTTTCTCATTACTTTACTTGAACTGGTAAAATTCCATGAGGAGTTTCTCATTATTTTACTTGAACTGGTAAAATTCCATGAGGAGTTTCTCATTATTTTACTTGAACTGGTAAAATTCCATGAGGAGTTTCTCATTATTTTACTTGAACTGGTAAAATTCCATGAGGAGTTTCTCATTATTTTACTTGAACTGGTAAAATTCCATGAGGAGTTTCTCATTACTTTACTTGAACTGGTAAAATTCCATGAGGAGTTTCTCATTATTTTACTTGAACTGGTAAAATTCCATGAGGAGTTTCTCATTATTTTACTTGAACTGGTAAAATTCCATGAGGAGTTTCTCATTATTTTAGTTGAACTGGTAAAATTCCATGAGGAGTTTCTCATTATTTTACTTGAACTGGTAAAATTCCAAGAGGAGTTTCTCATTATTTTACTTGAACTGGTAAAATGCCATGAGGAGTTTCTCATTATTTCACTTGAACTGGGAACTGGTTAAATTCCAAGAGGAGTTTCTCATTATTTTACTTGAACTGGTAAAATGCCATGAGGAGTTTCTCATTACTTTACTTGAACTGGTAAAATTCCAAGAGGAGTTTCTCATTATTTTACTTGAACTGGTAAAATGCCATGAGGAGTTTCTCATTACTTTACTTGAACTGGTAAAATTCCAAGAGGAGTTTCTCATTATTTTACTTGAACTGGTAAAATTCCATGAGGAGTTTCTCATTATTTTACTTGAACTGGTAAAATTCCATGAGGAGTTTCTCATTATTTTACTTGAACTGGTAAAATTCCAAGAGGAGTTTCTCATTATTTTACTTGAACTGGTAAAATGCCATGAGGAGTTTCTCATTATTTTACTTGAACTGGTAAAATTCCATGAGGAGTTTCTCATTATTTTACTTGAACTGGTAAAATTCCATGAGGAGTTTCTCATTACTTTACTTGAACTGGTAAAATTCCATGAGGAGTTTCTCATTATTTTACTTGAACTGGTAAAATTCCATGAGGAGTTTCTCATTATTTTACTTGAACTGGTAAAATGCCATGAGGAGTTTCTCATTATTTTACTTGAACTGGTAAAATTCCATGAGGAGTTTCTCATTATTTTACTTGAACTGGTAAAATTCCATGAGGAGTTTCTCATTATTTTACTTGAACTGGTAAAATTCCATGAGGAGTTTCTCATTATTTTACTTGAACTGGTAAAATTCCATGAGGAGTTTCTCATTATTTTACTTGAACTGGTAAAATTCCATGAGGAGTTTCTCATTATTTTACTTGAACTGGTAAAATTCCATGAGGAGTTTCTCATTATTTTACTTGAACTGGTAAAATTCCATGAGGAGTTTCTCATTATTTTACTTGAACTGGTAAAATTCCATGAGGAGTTTCTCATTATTTTACTTGAACTGGTAAAATTCCATGAGGAGTTTCTCATTATTTCACTTGAACTGGTAAAATTCCATGAGGAGTTTCTCATTACTTTACTTGAACTGGTAAAATTCCATGAGGAGTTTCTCATTATTTTACTTGAACTGGTAAAATTCCATGAGGAGTTTCTCATTATTTTACTTGAACTGGTAAAATTCCAAGAGGAGTTTCTCATTATTTTACTTGAACTGGTAAAATTCCATGAGGAGTTTCTCATTATTTCACTTGAACTGGTAAAATTCCATGAGGAGTTTCTCATTATTTCACTTGAACTGGTAAAATTCCATGAGGAGTTTCTCATTATTTCACTTGAACTGGTAAAATTCCAAGAGGAGTTTCTCATTATTTTACTTGAACTGGTAAAATTCCATGAGGAGTTTCTCATTATTTCACTTGAACTGGTAAAATTCCATGAGGAGTTTCTCATTATTTTACTTGAACTGGTAAAATTCCAAGAGGAGTTTCTCATTATTTTACTTGAACTGGTAAAATTCCATGAGGAGTTTCTCATTATTTTACTTGAACTGGTAAAATTCCATGAGGAGTTTCTCATTATTTTACTTGAACTGGTAAAATTCCATGAGGAGTTTCTCATTATTTTACTTGAACTGGTAAAATTCCATGAGGAGTTTCTCATTATTTCACTTGAACTGGTAAAATTCCATGAGGAGTTTCTCATTATTTTACTTGAACTGGTAAAATTCCATGAGGAGTTTCTCATTATTTTACTTGAACTGGTAAAATTCCAAGAGGAGTTTCTCATTATTTCACTTGAACTGGTAAAATTCCATGAAGAGTTTCTCATTATTTTACTTGAACTGGTAAAATTCCATGAGGAGTTTCTCATTATTTCACTTGAACTGGTAAAATTCCATGAGGAGTTTCTCATTATTTTACTTGAACTGGTAAAATTCCATGAGGAGTTTCTCATTATTTTACTTGAACTGGTAAAATTCCATGAGGAGTTTCTCATTATTTTACTTGAACTGGTAAAATTCCAAGAGGAGTTTCTCATTATTTTACTTGAACTGGTAAAATTCCATGAGGAGTTTCTCATTATTTTACTTGAACTGGTAAAATTCCAAGAGGAGTTTCTCATTATTTCACTTGAACTGGTAAAATTCCATGAGGAGTTTCTCATTATTTCACTTGAACTGGTAAAATTCCATGAGGAGTTTCTCATTATTTCACTTGAACTGGTAAAATTCCATGAGGAGTTTCTCATTATTTTACTTGAACTGGTAAAATTCCATGAGGAGTTTCTCATTATTTTACTTGAACTGGTAAAATTCCATGAGGAGTTTCTCATTACTTTACTTGAACTGGTAAAATTCCATGAGGAGTTTCTCATTACTTTACTTGAACTGGTAAAATTCCATGAGGAGTTTCTCATTACTTTACTTGAACTGGTAAAATTCCATGAGGAGTTTCTCATTATTTTAGTTGAACTGGTAAAATTCCATGAGGGGTTTCTCATTACTTTACTTGAACTGGTAAAATTCCATGAGGAGTTTCTCATTACTTTACTTGAACTGGTAAAATTCCATGAGGAGTTTCTCATTATTTTACTTGAACTGGTAAAATTCCATGAGGAGTTTCTCATTATTTTACTTGAACTGGTAAAATGCCATGAGGAGTTTTCATTACTTTACTTGAACTGGTAAAATTCCATGAGGAGTTTCTCATTATTTTACTTGAACTGGTAAAATTCCATGAGGAGTTTCTCATTACTTTACTTGAACTGGTAAAATTCCATGAGGAGTTTCTCATTATTTTACTTGAACTGGTAAAATTCCATGAGGAGTTTCTCATTATTTTACTTGAACTGGTAAAATTCCATGAGGAGTTTCTCATTATTTTACTTGAACTGGTAAAATTCCATGAGGAGTTTCTCATTATTTCACTGAACTGAACTGGTAAAATGCCATGAGGAGTTTCTCATTACTTTACTTGAACTGGTAAAATTCCATGAGGAGTTTCTCATTATTTTACTTGAACTGGTAAAATTCCATGAGGAGTTTCTCATTATTTTACTTGAACTGGTAAAATTCCAAGAGGAGTTTCTCATTACTTTACTTGAACTGGTAAAATTCCATGAGGAGTTTCTCATTATTTCACTTGAACTGGTAAAATTCCAAGAGGAGTTTCTCATTATTTCACTTGAACTGGTAAAATTCCAAGAGGAGTTTCTCATTATTTCACTTGAACTGGTAAAATTCCAAGAGGAGTTTCTCATTATTTTACTTGAACTGGTAAAATGCCATGAGGAGTTTCTCATTATTTTACTTGAACTGGTAAAATTCCATGAGGAGTTTCTCATTATTTTACTTGAACTGGTAAAATTCCATGAGGAGTTTCTCATTATTTCACTTGAACTGGTAAAATTCCAAGAGGAGTTTCTCATTATTTTACTTGAACTGGTAAAATTCCATGAGGAGTTTCTCATTATTTTACTTGAACTGGTAAAATTCCAAGAGGAGTTTCTCATTATTTCACTTGAACTGGTAAAATTCCATGAGGAGTTTCTCATTATTTTACTTGAACTGGTAAAATTCCATGAGGAGTTTCTCATTATTTCACTTGAACTGGTAAAATTCCATGAGGAGTTTCTCATTACTTTACTTGAACTGGTAAAATTCCATGAGGAGTTTCTCATTATTTCACTTGAACTGGTAAAATTCCATGAGGAGTTTCTCATTATTTTACTTGAACTGGTAAAATTCCATGAGGAGTTTCTCATTATTTTACTTGAACTGGTAAAATTCCAAGAGGAGTTTCTCATTATTTCACTTGAACTGGTAAAATTCCATGAGGAGTTTCTCATTATTTTACTTGAACTGGTAAAATTCCATGAGGAGTTTCTCATTATTTCACTTGAACTGGTAAAATGCCATGAGGAGTTTCTCATTATTTTACTTGAACTGGTAAAATTCCATGAGGAGTTTCTCATTATTTTACTTGAACTGGTAAAATTCCATGAGGAGTTTCTCATTATTTTACTTGAACTGGTAAAATTCCAAGAGGAGTTTCTCATTATTTTACTTGAACTGGTAAAATTCCATGAGGAGTTTCTCATTATTTTACTTGAACTGGTAAAATTCCATGAGGAGTTTCTCATTATTTCACTTGAACTGGTAAAATTCCATGAGGAGTTTCTCATTATTTCACTTGAACTGGTAAAATTCCATGAGGAGTTTCTCATTATTTCACTTGAACTGGTAAAATTCCATGAGGAGTTTCTCATTATTTTACTTGAACTGGTAAAATTCCATGAGGAGTTTCTCATTATTTTACTTGAACTGGTAAAATTCCATGAGGAGTTTCTCATTACTTTACTTGAACTGGTAAAATTCCATGAGGAGTTTCTCATTACTTTACTTGAACTGGTAAAATTCCATGAGGAGTTTCTCATTATTTACTTGAACTGGTAAAATTCCATGAGGAGTTTCTCATTATTTTACTTGAACTGGTAAAATTCCATGAGGAGTTTCTCATTACTTTACTTGAACTGGTAAAATTCCATGAGGAGTTTCTCATTATTTTACTTGAACTGGTAAAATTCCATGAGGAGTTTCTCATTATTTTACTTGAACTGGTAAAATTCCAAGAGGAGTTTCTCATTACTTTACTTGAACTGGTAAAATTCCATGAGGAGTTTCTCATTATTTTACTTGAACTGGTAAAATTCCATGAGGAGTTTCTCATTATTTCACTTGAACTGGTAAAATTCCAAGAGGAGTTTCTCATTATTTTACTTGAACTGGTAAAATTCCATGAGGAGTTTCTCATTATTTTACTTGAACTGGTAAAATTCCATGAGGAGTTTCTCATTATTTTACTTGAACTGGTAAAATTCCATGAGGAGTTTCTCATTACTTTACTTGAACTGGTAAAATTCCATGAGGAGTTTCTCATTATTTTACTTGAACTGGTAAAATTCCATGAGGAGTTTCTCATTATTTTACTTGAACTGGTAAAATGCCATGAGGAGTTTCTCATTATTTTACTTGAACTGGTAAAATTCCATGAGGAGTTTCTCATTATTTTACTTGAACTGGTAAAATTCCATGAGGAGTTTCTCATTACTTTACTTGAACTGGTAAAATTCCATGAGGAGTTTCTCATTATTTTACTTGAACTGGTAAAATTCCATGAGGAGTTTCTCATTATTTCACTTGAACTGGGAACTGGTAAAATTCCATGAGGAGTTTCTCATTACTTTACTTGAACTGGTAAAATTCCATGAGGAGTTTCTCATTATTTTACTTGAACTGGTAAAATTCCATGAGGAGTTTCTCATTATTTCACTTGAACTGGTAAAATGCCAAGAGGAGTTTCTCATTACTTTACTTGAACTGGTAAAATTCCATGAGGAGTTTCTCATTATTTTACTTGAACTGGTAAAATTCCATGAGGAGTTTCTCATTATTTTACTTGAACTGGTAAAATGCCAAGAGGAGTTTCTCATTACTTTACTTGAACTGGTAAAATGCCATGAGGAGTTTCTCATTATTTCACTTGAACTGGTAAAATTCCAAGAGGAGTTTCTCATTATTTCACTTGAACTGGTAAAATTCCAAGAGGAGTTTCTCATTATTTCACTTGAACTGGTAAAATTCCAAGAGGAGTTTCTCATTACTTTACTTGAACTGGTAAAATTCCATGAGGAGTTTCTCATTACTTTACTTGAACTGGTAAAATTCCATGAGGAGTTTCTCATTATTTTACTTGAACTGGTAAAATTCCATGAGGAGTTTCTCATTATTTCACTTGAACTGGTAAAATTCCAAGAGGAGTTTCTCATTATTTTACTTGAACTGGTAAAATTCCATGAGGAGTTTCTCATTATTTTACTTGAACTGGTAAAATTCCAAGAGGAGTTTCTCATTATTTCACTTGAACTGGTAAAATTCCATGAGGAGTTTCTCATTATTTTACTTGAACTGGTAAAATTCCATGAGGAGTTTCTCATTATTTCACTTGAACTGGTAAAATGCCATGAGGAGTTTCTCATTATTTTACTTGAACTGGTAAAATTCCATGAGGAGTTTCTCATTATTTCACTTGAACTGGTAAAATTCCATGAGGAGTTTCTCATTATTTTACTTGAACTGGTAAAATTCCAAGAGGAGTTTCTCATTATTTTACTTGAACTGGTAAAATTCCATGAGGAGTTTCTCATTACTTTACTTGAACTGGTAAAATTCCAAGAGGAGTTTCTCATTATTTCACTTGAACTGGTAAAATTCCATGAGGAGTTTCTCATTATTTTACTTGAACTGGTAAAATTCCATGAGGAGTTTCTCATTACTTTACTTGAACTGGTAAAATTCCATGAGGAGTTTCTCATTATTTCACTTGAACTGGTAAAATTCCATGAGGAGTTTCTCATTATTTTACTTGAACTGGTAAAATTCCATGAGGAGTTTCTCATTATTTTTGTTGAACTGGTAAAATTCCATGAGGAGTTTCTCATTACTTTACTTGAACTGGTAAAATTCCATGAGGAGTTTCTCATTACTTTACTTGAACTGGTAAAATTCCATGAGGAGTTTCTCATTACTTTACTTGAACTGGTAAAATTCCATGAGGAGTTTCTCATTACTTTACTTGAACTGGTAAAATTCCATGAGGAGTTTCTCATTATTTTACTTGAACTGGTAAAATTCCATGAGGAGTTTCTCATTACTTTACTTGAACTGGTAAAATTCCAAGAGGAGTTTCTCATTATTTCACTTGAACTGGTAAAATTCCAAGAGGAGTTTTTCATTACTTTACTTGAACTGGTAAAATGCCATGAGGAGTTTCTCATTACTTTACTTGAACTGGTAAAATTCCATGAGGAGTTTCTCATTACTTTACTTGAACTGGTAAAATTCCATGAGGAGTTTCTCATTATTTCACTTGAACTGGTAAAATTCCAAGAGGAGTTTCTCATTATTTTACTTGAACTGGTAAAATTCCATGAGGAGTTTCTCATTATTTTAGTTGAACTGGTAAAATTCCAAGAGGAGTTTCTCATTATTTCACTTGAACTGGTAAAATGCCATGAGGAGTTTCTCATTATTTTACTTGAACTGGTAAAATTCCATGAGGAGTTTCTCATTATTTCACTTGAACTGGTAAAATGCCATGAGGAGTTTCTCATTATTTTACTTGAACTGGTAAAATTCCATGAGGAGTTTCTCATTATTTTAGTTGAACTGGTAAAATTCCAAGAGGAGTTTCTCATTATTTCACTTGAACTGGTAAAATGCCATTAGGAGTTTCTCATTATTTTAGTTGAACTGGTAAAATCCATGAGGAGTTTCTCATTATTTTACTTGAACTGGTAAAATGCCATGAGGAGTTTCTCATTATTTTACTTGAACTGGTAAAATTCCATGAGGAGTTTCTCATTATTTTACTTGAACTGGTAAAATTCCAAGAGGAGTTTCTCATTATTTTACTTGAACTGGTAAAATTCCATGAGGAGTTTCTCATTACTTTACTTGAACTGGTAAAATTCCAAGAGGAGTTTCTCATTATTTCACTTGAACTGGTAAAATTCCATGAGGAGTTTCTCATTATTTTACTTGAACTGGTAAAATTCCATGAGGAGTTTCTCATTATTTTACTTGAACTGGTAAAATTCCATGAGGAGTTTCTCATTACTTTACTTGAACTGGTAAAATTCCATGAGGAGTTTCTCATTATTTCACTTGAACTGGTAAAATTCCATGAGGAGTTTCTCATTATTTTACTTGAACTGGTAAAATTCCATGAGGAGTTTCTCATTATTTTACTTGAACTGGTAAAATTCCATGAGGAGTTTCTCATTACTTTACTTGAACTGGTAAAATTCCATGAGGAGTTTCTCATTACTTTACTTGAACTGGTAAAATTCCATGAGGAGTTTCTCATTATTTTACTTGAACTGGTAAAATTCCATGAGGAGTTTCTCATTATTTTACTTGAACTGGTAAAATTCCATGAGGAGTTTCTCATTACTTTACTTGAACTGGTAAAATTCCATGAGGAGTTTCTCATTATTTTACTTGAACTGGTAAAATTCCATGAGGAGTTTCTCATTATTTTACTTGAACTGGTAAAATGCCAAGAGGAGTTTCTCATTACTTTACTTGAACTGGTAAAATTCCATGAGGAGTTTCTCATTATTTTACTTGAACTGGTAAAATTCCATGAGGAGTTTCTCATTATTTCACTTGAACTGGTAAAATTCCAAGAGGAGTTTCTCATTATTTTACTTGAACTGGTAAAATTCCATGAGGAGTTTCTCATTATTTTACTTGAACTGGTAAAATTCCATGAGGAGTTTCTCATTATTTTACTTGAACTGGTAAAATGCCATGAGGAGTTTCTCATTATTTTACTTGAACTGGTAAAATTCCATGAGGAGTTTCTCATTATTTTACTTGAACTGGTAAAATTCCATGAGGAGTTTCTCATTATTTTACTTGAACTGGTAAAATGCCATGAGGAGTTTCTCATTACTTTACTTGAACTGGTAAAATTCCATGAGGAGTTTCTCATTATTTTACTTGAACTGGTAAAATTCCATGAGGAGTTTCTCATTATTTTACTTGAACTGGTAAAATTCCATGAGGAGTTTCTCATTATTTCACTTGAACTGGGAACTGGTAAAATTCCATGAGGAGTTTCTCATTACTTTACTTGAACTGGTAAAATTCCATGAGGAGTTTCTCATTATTTTACTTGAACTGGTAAAATTCCATGAGGAGTTTCTCATTATTTCACTTGAACTGTGAACTGGTAAAATGCCAAGAGGAGTTTCTCATTACTTTACTTGAACTGGTAAAATGCCAAGAGGAGTTTCTCATTACTTTACTTGAACTGGTAAAATGCCATGAGGAGTTTCTCATTATTTCACTTGAACTGGTAAAATTCCAAGAGGAGTTTCTTATTATTTCACTTGAACTGGTAAAATTCCAAGAGGAGTTTCTCATTATTTCACTTGAACTGGTAAAATTCCAAGAGGAGTTTTTCATTACTTTACTTGAACTGGTAAAATGCCATGAGGAGTTTCTCATTATTTTACTTGAACTGGTAAAATTCCATGAGGAGTTTCTCATTACTTTACTTGAACTGGTAAAATTCCATGAGGAGTTTCTCATTATTTCACTTGAACTGGTAAAATTCCAAGAGGAGTTTCTCATTATTTTACTTGAACTGGTAAAATTCCATGAGGAGTTTCTCATTATTTTACTTGAACTGGTAAAATTCCATGAGGAGTTTCTCATTATTTCACTTGAACTGGTAAAATTCCATGAGGAGTTTCTCATTATTTTACTTGAACTGGTAAAATTCCATGAGGAGTTTCTCATTATTTCACTTGAACTGGTAAAATGCCATGAGGAGTTTCTCATTATTTTACTTGAACTGGTAAAATTCCATGAGGAGTTTCTCATTATTTCATTTGAACTGGTAAAATGCCATGAGGAGTTTCTCATTATTTTACTTGAACTGGTAAAATTCCAAGAGGAGTTTCTCATTATTTTACTTGAACTGGTAAAATTCCATGAGGAGTTTCTCATTACTTTACTTGAACTGGTAAAATTCCAAGAGGAGTTTCTCATTATTTCACTTGAACTGGTAAAATTCCATGAGGAGTTTCTCATTATTTTACTTGAACTGGTAAAATTCCATGAGGAGTTTCTCATTATTTTACTTGAACTGGTAAAATTCCATGAGGAGTTTCTCATTATTTCACTTGAACTGGTAAAATTCCATGAGGAGTTTCTCATTATTTTACTTGAACTGGTAAAATTCCATGAGGAGTTTCTCATTATTTTACTTGAACTGGTAAAATTCCATGAGGAGTTTCTCATTACTTTACTTGAACTGGTAAAATTCCATGAGGAGTTTCTCATTACTTTACTTGAACTGGTAAAATTCCATGAGGAGTTTCTCATTACTTTACTTGAACTGGTAAAATTCCATGAGGAGTTTCTCATTACTTTACTTGAACTGGTAAAATTCCATGAGGAGTTTCTCATTATTTTAGTTGAACTGGTAAAATTCCATGAGGAGTTTCTCATTACTTTACTTGAACTGGTAAAATTCCATGAGGAGTTTCTCATTACTTTACTTGAACTGGTAAAATTCCATGAGGAGTTTCTCATTATTTTACTTGAACTGGTAAAATTCCATGAGGAGTTTCTCATTACTTTACTTGAACTGGTAAAATTCCATGAGGAGTTTCTCATTATTTTACTTGAACTGGTAAAATGCCAAGAGGAGTTTCTCATTACTTTACTTGAACTGGTAAAATTCCATGAGGAGTTTCTCATTATTTTACTTGAACTGGTAAAATTCCATGAGAATTTTCTCATTATTTCACTTGAACTGGTAAAATTCCAAGAGGAGTTTCTCATTATTTTACTTGAACTGGTAAAATGCCATGAGGAGTTTCTCATTATTTCACTTAAACTGGTAAAATTCCACTGATAAAATGGATTATGGAATAAAACTTCATAAGTTGTCAAAGTTACATGAATAACAGAACTATAGAAACTCAGTTGAGCAGAAGTTTCAAAAGCCAAAAGGAAAATGTCCTTAAATTTCAGGATATTAGTTTAAAAACCTTTTCTTTCAAAACAAATTTTCAATCGGTTTCTCTTTGTAACTTAGCCTGACAGAGATCAAAATGATATTGTACTTATTTAAGGAAAAAATAACCTAAGTGCGACAATATATAAGAAATAAACCATTTATACAAGAACTCTCTGACTTTCTCACAAGATATTTATGTTTCAAATAAATTGTTCATGTTTTTATCTCTCTTCCTGACTTTTACTCGTATTTGGAGGCCAATGCCCCAAGTGTTCATAATTTTCATATGAAATATTTCTAGATGTTTATATTATTTGACTTTGTAAACTAAATAAAGTAAGACATTGTAAATACAGTGAAGAACTTTTAGGTTACAGCAGTATGACATTCTAAAATATATTCTTTGTATGTTGCCATTTGTAGTTGGAGTAATAACACAAGAAGGTTGTGTGTGTAATTCTTTGTTTTTCTGTTGTTTAGAAACAGTACAAGAAATGAGAGGACCTTAGGAGATTTATGCAAGTTGGAGGATTCTGTGGAAACCCAGTTTAAAGAGATGGTAAAATTCTTTGAAAATCATTATTTGATATGTTATTGTAATGCAGCATAATGTACACTAGTCATAAAATTTTTAACCCTTTTTGCACAGGTCAAAAGTCGTGTCATGGCACTTGGTGACTCACATTCAAACTTTTTATGGGACAACTATTTTATGAATTTATGTCAATACATTTGGTATCAAACTTTTGGTTACAATTTAGATTTTAGTATATACATTATTTAATTTTGTTACTCAAACAGAAAGATTAAAAAAATCTGATCATTGATTTTTGTGTGTTGCATGGCACGTTCAATGCAGCACTGGTTCAGGTTAGATGTTTATGATCTCAAAATATCAAGTCTGTAATTTTGTATGAATTAGGAACTGAAATTACCAATATTTATAAATTAGAATATAAAATAAAAACATCATATTTTTTCCATTGGCTGGAAAAACACTGAATCAAACAAGGCGGCCTCGCTCGCCTCTTTCCATATTTGGAAACACTTCATTATCTTTCTTCTGTATATAATGTAACTTATCAAAAACTCAATGTCCCCCTAGTGGCTTTGTCAGCTATTTTCAAGTGTTATGACACCTTGTTTTTTTAATACAAATCTTCAAGTGGGCAGGTTGTGTCTGCTTGAAAGTTCAGTTTTAAAACAAAAAACATCTTAGTTACTGAGCTTGATAAATTAGTGTAATTCTAGGGTATTGATATAGCACCTTTTGTAAGTTTTTGCTTATTCAACTGTATATATAAAACCTAAAAAAATATTTTGTTCCATATCCTCCACATGAAAATTTAAAAAGGCTTAGCAGCAACTGATTACAAAGGTCATAATTACAAGATAATTATTTGCTTTACTTGTTTATTTACTGTTCTATAATTTAAGAAAAATAAGTTTCCTAACTTATTTGTAAATAGTAATAATGTATGTACATGTATAATAATTATAATTGAAATGTAACTGTCTATCATAAAATACTAGTCCACTGAAACAAAACAGTCAAGACTTGTCACTTTGCAAAGACTAAAGGTCAGTCGTATATTACTGGTTATGGTAACATGAGTGCCTGTGCACTTCATCATTGTAACTCCTGTATTGTCAACCAGTCACAGCCGTAAGGTCAATATAATAAAATTATAAATGGTTAATGCTATGAGATATAAGTAGTTCAAACAAATAAATTTTTTCTGTTATGATTTGTAGTCATTCTACAAAGCATAATTTATATTTATTTATTTGTTATGGTAGTGACAAGACTCATTTTTTAAATTAACAGATAAAATATGAAGAGTTTTTCTTAAGAAACATTTGATAACTTTCTGGACATTTTGTCTGTGAAATTTGAAATTTGTTTGATACATAAAAGTGTATTTAATCTTAAAATGAATATTGTATTTTGGATCGGCAACATGCAAAAAGGCTTGAGAAAAACATTTCTTAACAAAAAATTTAAGACTAAAAAAAACAACTAATATTTTGCATATGAAAGTCTTGTAATCTTTGCTAATAATCTGGAAAATTTCATAAACATATGCTTGTTAATTTAAAAGTTATTGTATGAAAACTATAACAAGGACAAAATGTTCAGTTTGTGAAAGAGTTAAAGTCTATTTAGATTAGAGGTTACAATAATTTATACTGAATGAATAAATAGTAAGAATGACTGTAGTGCTAATAAAAATGTTATTTATTTAAAACCAGTTTCTATGTAAACAGTCAATAAAAACTGAATGTTTTAATAGTAATTTTACACAAATATTGGAAGTGTAACCTAAGTAGAAGTTGACAGCAGTGAATGTTAAATGTATGAAATTAAAACTTAGTGTTGTAATAATTTATTTAGTAAAGATTCTATTTTTATTACAGATTGTAAAATTACATCAGCATGGACTTATGAAAAAGAAAATCCTTAAGGTAATCTCTGAATGTTTTGCTAATTATCTCCAGTCCCATCTTAAGTTATGTTGAATCATTTTCAACATATTTAGCTAATCTGTATTTAGTTTTTTTTCCCCAACCTATTACTATTTAATTTTTTCATTTTATCTTAGTATTCCCAACTTTTTAATATTTTGTACTCTTTCTAGTTCCAAGCATATTTTATCTCATGTAACATTCTCAAATGTATCTCACAAGTTGGCAAGCAATGATTTAAAAAAATAATGAAGTGACTTGTTTTCAGAGTACATATTACGTGTTTTTACAGAACCACATATTACGTGTTTTTACAGAACCTGTGTCTGTTTTCTTCAGATATGATCTGTAGCTAAGCAATATTGATACTGAGAGGCATTAGAAATGCAACAACGTACCTACAGTTAAACAATTTTAATACACTCAACATAAGTTTTGAATGTACATATCATGAAATCATCATGTCTTTGCTCTACACAGTGTTCAACTTTGATTAGAAACTGCACACAAACAGTTTAATCAGGATTTCAATGTCAGGAACACTAATAACAGGTATGTCCTCCATTTGCCTCCAGAAGAGCCTGGATCCTGGTGACATGGATGTTACCAGATTGTCAATCTGTCTCTGGCGGATGATGTCCCACTCATTTAAAAGTGCTGTACATAGTTCAGCGAGAGAACTGGGGTCAGGATCCTGATGACGGATGCGCTGATCTAGAATATCCCAAGATGCTCAATGGGATTCATATCGGGTGAATATTGAAGCCAGTCCAGAACATTAAAATTGTTCTTATTTAAACAATCTGTACACACTCTTGTCGTGTGTGGACATGCATGAAGGTCCACCCCGACCCTGGCCGGTATCAGCATCCCAACCCCCCTGATCTCTGCTTTCTTGCATCAGCTGTGGCATCTTTCTTTGTGGTGAAGTTAAACTTCTAAACCCAGTATTTTATAGGCTGAAAGAACAGTATGTAGTGCATACAAAATTTTTTCTATACTCTCACATTATGTACAACAGCAAGGGATGGATAAGTTTTGACCGGTTTAAATACTGACACGTGATCACACTGATTAAAATGATCTGAACTACTGAACTGTTTTCAGAGAATACTCATGATTAAAACCCAGGAGTGTTTGCACCGTTATTGGTCAACCTGTATGAATCAACTCGATTTATTACTTGTTGTGTTTTTAATGCTGCTCAGTATATATAAACCTTTTACATTTTTACATCTAATAATAATATTTTGTGGACAGTGGGTAAGGTAATTACACTTGAGAAATTTGTGTAGCGATAAACTTTCAAATTTATTAAAGTGCCTGCACAGAAAATGGATGTGTTCTCTCTGACCTTACTGTTCTAGAACCAGAGAAAAAGCATCGTTTTACATTGTCGGAATGTTATCTAGGTTGTGGTTTACTGAAATAGATAAATATGTAAAAATAATATTTACTAATATTTCCTTGTTTTAATACAATTTTGTTTGTGTATTCAAATAAGTATAACTTTAATTTGATTGCTTTAGGTGGAAAAGAAACTGACAATTAAAAGTAACCAATTAGCCATTATAACAGACAAGGGATTAAGGTAAGTACATATAACTTTGATTTGTATACCAATTTTTAATTATATGTTTCATAATTAATATATAGAAGTTATTTACCATTATTTATGTGTCAGTAAAGGTTTTTCATGCAATGTAATTTGTTCTTTGTGACTAGTAAATTCATGAGTGTATACAACATTCAATGTACAACTTCCCATTGTTTTTTTGTGTTTGACGAATAATAAAAACATAATTTTTTTTCCTAAAGAATTCAACACAAGCTTGTGGAAAAGAGCAAGAAGCTACCACCAACATCCGGTAATAAAATGGAAAAATTAAACTCGTTTTGGTTGCTTTTCAGTCACTGTTGGCTGGCTCGAATAATCCCATTGCAAAAGAATTGGAGTAGTGTATCAAAAGTTGTTATAATATTCCTTGATTCTTCTAAAGTTTTACAGCTGTGGTTTGGGTTTTAATCATAGATATTTTTGTATATTTGCTAACATTTATCAATAAACTAGCACAACATTCTGCTAGTGTTGTAAGTTACATAACTTCACACATCATTTGGTCCACTGCTGTAAGTCATGAAACAGGGCAACATTTAACAAAAATAAAGACAGTACAAAACCCATCATTTGGTTAAAGTTCACTGCTGTTTCTTTGATGATTTTAATCAGTGTGTATGTTACACTGGTTTTGGAACAGGAAAATGAGTTGTAGATATCTGAAGGTATAAGTAGTGTCAGTATAGTATCAATTAGGATATAGTCCTGATGTTGTAAGTAATGTCAGTGTAGTATCAATTATAATATAGAGTCCTGATGTTGTAAGTAATGTCAGTGTAGTATCAATTATAATATAGAGTCCTGATGTTGTAAGTAATGTCAGTGTAGTATCAGTTAGAATATTGTCCTGATGTTGTAAGTAGTGTCAGTGTAGTATCACTTAGAATATAGTCCTGATGTAGTAAGTAATGTCAGTGTAGTATCAGTTAGAATATTGTCCTGATGTTGTAAGTAGTGTCAGTGTAGTATCAGTTAGAATACAGTCCTGATGTTGTAAGTAATGTCAGTGTAGTATCAATTATAATATAGAGTCCTGATGTTGTCAGTATAGTATCACTTAGAATATAGTCCTGATGTAGTAAGTAATGTCAGTGTAGTATCAGTTAGAATATTGTCCTGATGTTGTAAGTAGTGTCAGTGTAGTATCAGTTAGAATACAGTCCTGATGTTGTAAGTAATGTCAGTGTAGTATCAATTATAATATAGAGTCCTGATGTTGTCAGTATAGTATCACTTAGAATATAGTCCTGATGTAGTAAGTAATGTCAGTGTAGTATCAGTTAGAATATTGTCCTGATGTTGTAAGTAGTGTCAGTGTAGTATCAGTTAGAATACAGTCCTGATGTTGTAAGTAATGTCAGTGTAGTATCAGTTAGAATATAGTCCTGATGTTGTAAGTAGTGTCAGTGTAGTATCAGTAAGAACATATAGTCCTGATGTTGTAAGTAATGTTAGTGTAGTATTAGTTAGAATATTGTTCTGATGTTGTAAGTAATATCAGTATAGTATCAGAATATAGAGTCTTGATGTTTTAAGTAGTGTCAGTGTAGTATCAGTTAGAATATTGTCCTGGTGTTGTAAGTAGTGTCACTTAAAATATAGAGTCCTGATGTTGTAAGCAGTGTCAGTATAGTATCACTTAGAATAGATTTCTAATGTTGAATGTAATGTTAGTATAGTATCAGTTAGAACATATAGTCCTGATGTAAGTAGTGTCAGTTAGAATATAGAGTCCTGATGTTGTAAGTAATGTCAGTATAGTATCAGTTAGAATATTGTCCTGATGTTGTAAGTAATGTCAGTATAGTATCAGTTAGAATATTGTCCTGATTGTTGTAAGTAATGTTAGTATAGTATCAGTAAGAATATAGTCCTGATGTTGTAAGTAATGTCAGTACAGTATCAGTTAGAATATAGTCCTGATGTTGTAAGTAATGTCAGTACAGTATCAATTAGAATATAGTCCTGATGTAAGTAGTGTCAGTGTAGTGTCACTTAGAATATAGAGTCCTGATGTTGTAAGCAGTGTCAGTATAGTATCACTTAGAATATAGTCCTGATGTTGTAAGTAATGTCAGTGTAGTATCAGTTAGAATATTGTCCTGATGTTGTCAGTAGTGTCAGTGTAGTATCAGTTCGAATATAGTCCTGATGTTGTAAGTAATGTCAGTATAGTATAACTTAGAATAGAGTTCTAATGTTGTAAGTAATGTTAGTATAGTATCAGTTAGAACAGAGTTCTAATGTTATAAGTAATGTTAGTATAGTATCATTTAGAACATATAGTCCTGATGTTGTAAGTGGTGTCAGTATAGTATCACTTAGAATAGAGTCCTAGTGTCAGCATAGTTTCACTTAGAATATACAGTCCTGATGTTGTAAGTGGTGTCAGTATAGTATCACATAGAATGTATAGACCCAAAGACATAAGTTGTGTGAGTGCAGTATCACTTAGAATGGAGTGTTCTGATGTTATAAATAATGTCAGTATGGTGTTGAGTACTGCTGTTGTAAGTGGTGTCAGTATAGCCTCGTGGATTGTCATGTTCTGGTACTGTAAATAGGAGATTAACATCTGAAAGATTCTGATGTTCATAAGTAGTGCCTGCAG
Source organism: Tachypleus tridentatus (assembly GCF_004210375.1). NCBI lineage: Eukaryota > Metazoa > Arthropoda > Merostomata > Xiphosura > Limulidae > Tachypleus > Tachypleus tridentatus. The sequence goes on along the minus strand of NC_134836.1, from coordinate 119,102,496 downwards.
TAAGATATAATCAATGTTTATAAATTATCTTAGAATTAAAAAGACATTTATTTAGGATAAGGTATTTTACGAAGGTATAACCAGTGTTTATAAATTATCTCAGAATTAAAAAGACCTATTTATATTCACAATAAGATATTTTAAGCTGGCTGCATGATTGTTTTCTCTGAAAAATGAGGACAAAACTGTAGTTCTGGTAACTCTTGTAATTACAATTATGCATTAATTCTTCACTTGTGAGTTGATTTGTCTTGCAATTTGGGAAAGTACATCTGGAACTATATTTTTTAATTACACTTATAATCCAATTTTATCAAATGAAATGCCAAACTTTTAAAAAAAAAAATCTATGTATTGTAAGAAATTGTAATATTAAGCCTATTTCATTTATTACACTCTTTGTTCTTAATTTAGTCTATTAGGAATTTTAAAGAATTTATAACAATAGTTTTCCAACCACACCATATGTTTTCATATTCATTCCCAATGGTATATCTTGCTCAATCCAGAGCTCCACAGGCTAACAGGGATACAACCCACACAGAAGTGGTCAAAACATTATTTATATAACCATTTGATACAACAGTAATTCTTAGAGTGTGAACGTATCATAATAATAAAAAGAGTTTGACAATCAGTTTTGTTTTTAAATGAAACTTGCACAGAGATACCGTGCAACATCTTCCACTTAGCAGCTTAAAGCAACTACGTTTAAGATTTGTTACTTACTTTTGATTTTATTGAGGGCAAAGATAAAAAGTCACATTGTATCTGATGTTGACCTCTGAACTTAGTGGTTTTTTTTACTCACACGATGCATATACTGTGTCAAAAAAGTAGATATTTTTTTCATAAACATTACCTAAAGGGATCTTGTTACTGCAAATAAAATTATTTGCACAGAAACTGACTGTCTTGTATATTATAAAATAATAGTTTAATATATTTTCTGCTTTTGTTATTGAACTTGTTTTGCATTGCTGTCTTTAGGATAAACCTAAATTTCCTACTCTGGCCAAATTTCATCAGGTATTATTGGAATTATGGTCAAATATATTGTTATTAGCAAGCATATCCAACTGTTGAAATAACGCATTTTAGTTTATTTGTCTAGGTAAGAACATAATAAAATTCAACTTAATTAAGTTATAGTAATTATCAGGTTGAATGTTAGTTTAACTCTCAGTGTGTAAAACAGGGTACTGCAAAAGTATAACAAAATCTTACTTCTGCATCCATTACAAAGTTTGAACTCCACCAATGTTGCAGAAATAAATCACATTTCTAGTCTGTTAAACACAAATATACAGTCACCGTGGTTAGAAGTATTCATTTCTATTTATTCAAGGTACCTTTCTTTCACCGACTCGCTTTACAAATGGTCAATACAATCCAGAATCAATGATCTGAAACTTCTAAGAAGTCTTATAATGTCATCAAAAAAATGTAACAAACTAAAACAAAACTGTATATCTCACTTCAAAAACTAGGTTAGGCTAATAGTACAAGTGAAGAATATTTATTAAACCTAGGGAATGTTTTTATTATTATTATTCCACTACTGAACTTATTCTGGGAACAGCTTCAGGGAATTATATTACGGATGTGGTCATTGTTTGTAGATATTGGTATTTCACTCAGATACTTCTCCATTTCTGTGGTATTTTCTGGAGAGAGCTCCAGTTCTTTTCTGCAGAAGTGTGCCACAACAGCACAAGCATAGGCATCTCCCATGGCATTGTTCACGGTCCTGCATCGATCACTAAAATCAAATAATAATGGACATGTTTCATCATGTTACCCAGAAATAAAATTGTTAGAACTAAGACAGGTTATTCTGTACCAACCTGTTTGCCATAACGTACTACATAGAAGTAAAGATACTAGGACTAAGGAAGGCTATCCTGTACCAACCTGTTTGCCATAACGTACTACTTAGAAGTAAAGATACTAGGACTAAGGAAGGCTATCCTGTACCAACCTGTTTGCCATAACGTACTACTAAGAAGTAAAGATGCTAGGACTAAGAAAGGCTATCCTGTACCAACCTGTTTGCCATAACGTACTACTTAGAAGTAAAGATGCTAGGACTAAGAAAGGCTATCCTGTACCAACCTGTTTGCCATAACGTACTACTTAGAAGTAAAGATGCTAGGACTAAGAAAGGCTATCCTGTACCAACCTGTTTGCCATAACGTACTACTTAGAAGTAAAGATGCTAGGACTAAGAAAGGCTATCCTGTACCAACCTGTTTGCCATAACGTACTACTTAGAAGTAAAGATGCTAGGACTAAGGAAGGCTATCCTGTACCAACCTGTTTGCCATAACGTACTACTTAGAAGTAAAGATGCTAGGACTAAGAAAGGCTATCCTGTACCAACCTGTTTGCCATAACGTACTACTTAGAAGTAAAGATGCTAGGACTAAGAAAGGCTATCCTGTTCCAACCTGTTTGCCATAACGTACTACTTAGAAGTAAAGATGCTAGGACTAAGGAAGGCTATCCTGTACCAACCTGTTTGCCATAACGTACTACTTAGAAGTAAAGATGCTAGGACTAAGGGTATCCTGTACCAACCTGTTTGCCATAACGTACTACTTAGAAGTAAAGATGCTAGGACTAAGAAAGGCTATCCTGTACCAACCTGTTTGCCATAACGTACTACTTAGAAGTAAAGATGCTAGGACTAAGAAAGGCTATCCTGTACCAAACTGTTTGCCATAACGTACTACTTAGAAGTAAAGATGCTAGGACTAAGAAAGGCTATCCTGTACCAACCTGTTTGCCATAACATTACTACTTAGAAGTAAAGATGCTAGGACTAAGACTATCCTGTACCAACCTGTTTGCCATAACGTACTACTTAGAAGTAAAGATGCTAGGACTAAGGAAGGCTATCCTGTACCAACCTGTTTGCCATAACGTACTGCTTAGAAGTAAAGATGCTAGGACTAAGAAAGGCTATCCTGTACCAACCTGTTTGCCATAACGTACTACTTAGAAGTAAAGATGCTAGGACTAAGGCTATCCTGTACCAACCAGGTTGCCATAACGTACTACTTAGAAGTAAAGATGCTAGGACTAAGAAAGGCTATCCTGTACCAACCTGTTTGCCATAACGCACTACTTAGAAGTAAAGATGCTGGGACTAAGAAAGGCTATCCTGTACCAAACTGTCTGCCATAACGTACTACTTAGAAGTAAAGATGCTAGGACTAAGAAAGGCTGTCCTGTACCAACCTGTTTGCCATAACGTACTACTTAGAAGTAAAGATGCTAGGACTAAGGCTATCCTGTACCAACCTGGTTGCCATAACGTACTACTTAGAAGTAAAGATGCTAGGACTAAGAAAGGCTATCCTGTACCAACCTGTTTGCCATAACGTACTACTTAGAAGTAAAGATGCTAGGACTAAGGAAGGCTATCCTGTACCAACCTGTTTGCCATAACGTACTACTTAGAAGTAAAGATGCTAGGACTAAGGAAGGCTATCCTGTACCAACCTGTTTGCCATAACGCACTACTTAGAAGTAAAGATGCTAGGACTAAGAAAGGCTATCCTGTACCAACCTGTTTGCCATAACGTATTACTTAGAAGTAAAGATGCTAGAACTAAGGAAGGCTGTCCTACATTGCTAAATCTGTGTCCTTATGCAGCACCTTACCAGTGGGAATGCTAGATCTGAGATTTTTATTTGTTTCATGCCACTATTAAGATGGCAGTTTATAAAATATTAATGTTTCCTTTTACCTCTCTAATGCCTGTAGAATTCTAGCACTCAAAAACAAAATAAAAAAAGATAAAAATTGTTGAACATTTGAAAACATCTTGTAGTCAGTAAGATAGTTTATCAGGTACAGAAAGTGGGACTGATGGAATTTTTTTAAACCCATTTGTTGCTCAGTTAGAAAGTTAGTGTAGCACTTTAAAAGCATTCTGTTTTTTGTGCCCAATAATACTTTGTGTTCTACATTGTGTATTTAAAATAAATTAAAAATACTATATTTATGGGGGTTTGAATCCAGTTTACTTTGGCAAAAAGTAACCTCAATTAAGTATGTGAATAATGTTACACCATTTTGTCAAATTCATTATTCAATGTTATACAATCTGTTTACATGCACACTTTGAAGATTTCTTTTTTTTCTTCTCCAGAGGTGAAATTGGTCTGTGGTAAGTTAATGTTCAATGCAAACAAACATGGTGTTCAAAATGCAGGTAGAACATTGTTTATATTTGAGGTAAAAATACAACGACTTTTCTGTATCACAGTCACGTTTTGGAGTATAGAACAAGCCTGTTCCTAAATACTGTTTGCTTTAATGTTAGACTTTCTAACTATAACAGTCTACCCATTAAAGCACACAACTAGCCCATAAATGTTTGCATCTCTGGAACTGCAGATCTGGAAAGTTGAGTATTGCAAAAAATGTTTGTTGTGTTTTAATTGTGTCTCGTCTGCTAATTAATACTTTAACATTTCAGCAGAACTCACCTTTACTTGAGAGGTATGGTAATAACTGTTATTCATAATACAAAAAGAAATAATGAAACTAATTTATGTCTATCTCTTATTGCAAATGTAAACAAATTAAAAGTGTTGGGCACAGTAAATGGTTTTCTACGTGTTGGCACGTTAAACAAAGCAACACAACGTTACGTTAAACACAGCAACACAAGGTTTCTTACTTTATCCACTCCATTGCAAAAATGAGACTGACGTCATTTAGAGGAGCTCCAATAGCATTCAGGCACATGACCATGAGGAATACGGCAGCACTCGGAACAGAAGTCGCTGCAATGCTAACTGCAGTGGCTGTAACCCTGGGCAGAGTGAAACATTCTGACATTGTACTAAACAAAAACTATAGGAAAGTTTGTATGTTCATGATTTAAACCACAGAATGTAATCACAATTATGCCTTTTTCAAGAAGTCCTTTTAAAATGTACAATAGAGAGAAGCAATGAAGTCTGTAAACCAAAGATACTATATCTGTTTTAGTTGAACTTCTATATCTGATACTATATCTGTTTTAGTTGAACTTCTATATCTGATACCATATCTGTTTTAGTTGAACTTCTATATCTGATACCATATCTGTTTTAGTTGAACTTCTATATCTGATACCATATCTGTTTTAGTTGAACTTCTATATCTGCGACAAAAATAAATGGCCAAAAAACGAAATACCTAAGTCGGACGGGCCTGTTCACTTACACAACGGCGAAGTAGTCTCCAACACCCAGTTTGATGGAGTTCATTTGGGCAATGAAAAAAGTAGCAGTTGTGACAAAAAGGGCAGTACCATTCATGTTGACAGTCACTCCTATTGGCACAACGAATCTCGTAACCCGTCGGTCAATGTAACACTTGTCTTCCAGACAACGCAGTGTTAATGGCATGGCTGCAGCACTAGAAGGAAACAAGTATGTCAGCTAACCGAGTTTATTTAACACTGAGATATTTATAACAACTATTGGTCTTAAAAGTACAGTTAAGAGTTAGGTGCATTTACATTTTGTTGATGTCTTTTGATCGATTCAATTAATTATACAAGTATTTCACGATTTTAAGAAAAAAGAAAGAGTTGACACAGTATCGAAACATTTATATCTTCAGTGTTTTATAACAAGAAAGGTTTATTGTATTTTAATGGAATAGTAGTATTAACACACAAAGAAACTTTCCTTTGTTTTTAGCTAAGGTGATACAATTTACTTTACATTGACACTTGTTACTGGGCTTTCCTAGTTCCAGAGAAGATTGACCATTCATGTTTCTAAAGGAAATTGACACATTTGTTTGAATGTTCTTAGTTCTAAAAAAAAATGATACATCTTATTTGAAAATTCTTGACTCCAGAGAAGACTGACCATTCATGTTTGACTTTCTCACCTCTAAAGAAATAATTATTTTTCTAGTTGGACATTTTTATGTCAAGCAGTACTGATCTAAAGGAAGAACTGACCATCTTGTAGAACAGATTGATCTACAATGATGTTCTTACCTTTTAGAACTGATCAACACTGTTAATCCTAGAGAAGATGATCTGTCTTGGTTAACATTCTCACCTCTAAATAATATAGAAACTTCTTCATTCAACTGCCATTCTGGACTCTCAGTAAAGTATTCATTCTTTACCATATGCACTTTTTTTCAGTTTTCAAAGACATTCCATTTTTGACTTTACCTTATTTTTCAAGCTCATCCTTAAACTGTTCCTTTAGTAATACCATTCCTAAGGAAAAAACATATAGATTATCTTGTATAACTGAAATGTTTCTTTGCTAGTAAATCGCCTCCCATAACAGATTTTTTTTCTTTATCATTCTTAATTGTATTTTTAAAGAAAATCCAACTTTTCTTGGAGGATGGCAGAAGAATCATTTTGTAACTAATATTTATTGTGCTATTATAGCAATAATGGAAGGAAACACATTTGTTGTTAGCCAAGAATGATTGGTTAAAATTTTCAAAATTACCTAGAGCATGTTGCCGATGCTGTAATTAAAGCTTCTAAGAGCTTTAGTAAGAAGGTGTAGGGGTTTTCCCTAGTGACTAGAAAGAACACTAAAGGCTCAAATAACAGAAGTTCAGTTGTTAGTCCACCAACCAACGTGGCCACAAAAAGAGTTACTTGTTGCAAGAGGGTGTAAATATCTGACACAGCTACAAGTTTGGCAGAGATGAGGCTTAGGACACCAACTGGAGTTATCCTATGAAAATTGAAGAAAAAGAGTATTTATGTTATGGTATATCAACTATACAACATGTGACTTTCACGTATCAAATACAAGGATAAAATTTAAGTTTTTTCTTAAACTTACCACATTACTTTTAAGACCAGTCTCATCACAATCTGATCAAGGCTACTGAAGAAATCTTTCATCACTTGGGCTTTCTTTCCCAATCCTCCTAATGTCCCCCCAAAGGCAAGGCAGAATATAATTAAACCTGGAAAAACATTTTTGGAACATGTTTATTTTTTCACAAACAACAAGAAAGGTTTGAGATACACTTGCTAATGTGATTGTTACACCACTGACATAAAGCCATAGAAAACCAGACCTTCTATTTTTTTAGACCAAGTTCTGAATACCTGAATTATTATTTCAGATGTTATCAATATTTTACTAGTTTTATAATTAAAGATTGTATAGTAGTTTCCACACATTAGTAACATAAATTTTAAGAGTAATATTTGAATTAAGGAAAATAAAGATATATTTGTAGCTAACTCATCAATATACTTGTTGAATGAAAGTTTTAAAGCTCATTTATAAGCTGTTGGATGAGAGGAAACTCTGATATTAATGTTATATTAAACACTACAGCAAAGAATGACTTCCTCGTAAAATATTTTAAATTATTAAAGTTCTGTATAATATTGATGGTTATTAAATGATGCCTGTTTGTCTTTATTCTTAGCAATGAATCATTCAGTAGGTTTGGAATTATCTTGCACGAGATATTGCCAAGTCACAATCTGCCAGTGCAAACCCAACAACATTAGAATTATTTTAGATCTAAACTAAACTAACCAACAGGCCAAGTAATTTAGGTTATATCTAATAAGTCCTAAAGGGGTTTGAGAGACAATCAGGGGAGCTCAGAAGTTGTTATTTCTCTTCAGCCCCTAGATTTTAAATTTTTAGGTTGCAGTTTTCTTTTTTATGTTATCCCAGCCTTTTAATTGTGGAGCTGATATAAGCGCCCTCACACGTCGGGCAACAAAACTGATAAATCAGAATCGTCGAGGAAGACACGTTATGTCATTATACAATAAGAGGACTAGGGCAAAGTATAAAAAAACATAGATTAATTTCAATGTTATGAAGAGATATATTCAACCATAGTGGTTTAATTTCTGCCGGTGGTTGAAGTGCAATAAAATATAATTTTTTTATGTTTTCAGAACTGAATATTTGGCAAATCTAGTTTTGATACGGCATTTCTATAAAATGTCTAGACAGTGAGTGGTTCATGGTTTCAAAATTAAGAAAGAAAAGCCACAATCATATTGATTGTATGGAAGCTGAGACACTTCAACAATGTCCAGGCGCTCGACTCGTAATCTGAGGATCGCGGGTTCGAGTTCCGCTCACACCAAACATGCTCGCCCTTTCAACCGTGAGGGCGTTATAATTCGACAGTAAATCTCACTATTCGTTGGTAAAAGAGTTGGCAATGGGTGATGATGACTAGCTGCTTTCCCTCTAGTCTTACACTACTAAATTAGGGACGGCTAGCACAGATAGCCCTCGAGTAGCTTTGCGCCAAATTAACAAACGAACAAACAAACACTTCAATAAAAGCATCCCAGCCATTGTCTAAATTTTCTCATCATCCAACCAAGGAGTTGGTGTCTGGGTTGTTCACCTTATTTCTCCCTTGGAATTCTGATTTGGCAGAATGTATAAGAAAAAACAAAAGGTTAATATCAAAACGAAGTTATTTGTGCCAGTGATGAGACTGTTTTTCAAGATGTTCCTACAAAAAAGGAAAACTGATTTATCATCTGACAGACAAAATATTAACACGTTAGCGTATTGTTACACGAAGGCAACAGGAACGTCTAGTTACCTGCAGAATCGCTTTGAAAAGCATGACCGTTTTATTTGACCCAGAATTTTATGGTTGTTCCTTCATTGTTAACAGGAATGTTCCGCTAATAACGCGTATTTTTCATTGTACACAATCATTTAGAAACTTACCGAGTGAGTTCGTGCCAGGCCTTACAGATAAAACTTTTTCTAACTTAGTGGTGTTCAAACCATCAACTGGGTTTTCCGTGTAAGTTGTGTATACCTGCAAGTTAAACAAATCGCACATTAAGTTTAAGCGTCCACGATTATAGAAATTGTAAAGACCAAGTTATATGTTTTCAAACCACTTAATCTTACAAAATTTAGTTATGGTTTTAAATATTATTAAGTCTCAAAACAAACGTTATGCTTTCTTATATGCATTAAGTATTTTGTCAGTTTCAACTAACGTAATTATTTCACTATAGAATCTCTCTCTTCTTAATTCTGTACTCGGACAACCTTAGGATTATATGAGCAATAGACATTTTAATGAAGAAAAATCTACTAATGGAAATCTACACGTTCAGAAAATGTGTGTGAGAGAGAGATCTCTCTACAATTTGAACTTCTATTTAGTTAGTGCAACTCAGTACACTAAAAGTAGACTTCTTCTGCATTGTTACTGACGTGTTTACCCCTACCTTTCAAGTATAGCCGAGAAAGGAACGTGACTACCATGATAGGAAACCCAGTTCTTTGGACAGAGTCGATTCTCTTGGAATAATCTCGCCCACAAACGCCTGGGAAAACGTAATCCCAGTTTAGTTATTAAGGCGTTAGTGGAAAACTAGGGTTAGTTTGGTCAGACAACGAGTTATGGAAAGTCGTGCTATGTAAATGTTTTATTAGATATCTTCGCGTGTTATTTACTAGTTATTTTGTGTATCTGTGTGTTGTACATGTGATGTTTTAAATTCGTAAGAGAATAAGTCGTTTTCCTTCATACTTTTAATATGTGACAAAAGCAAAAGGAAGCATGTCCATCTTGAAAAAGAGCGCCATCTGTATTTTAACAATGAACTAAGTCTCTCCTGATGACTATATAATGCAGGAATAAGGTATTACTGATAACTGGGCAAAGGCGTATTATACATGGATGACTACCTACAGATATAACGCGTAAGAAATATAAAAGGGAATACAAGAAAAAGTCATGTCCGAGTTCCAGTAGAAAGTACCAACAATACTGACCTCGAAATGGACAGGACGTTTTTGTACTTCCTTATTGTCCTATTGCACAAAGCTTTCTGCGCTTATTTTAAGTGTCCCCTCCCTACCATGGATGAATGGTGTAGAAAACAAAAACTGATGTTTTACAAATATATTATTGAGATGGTAAATTTATACGTGCGACTAAAGAAAATCCAGGAAAAACAAACTAAAAACAGAAAAACCGTCCAACTTTTGTCATTTTGTCTTTGGGAAATCGACTGAGTGAACTGCACACGTCATTAGATGTTTTCTGAATTAGTACAATCAACAGTTGGTGTCTCTAAGTTTTCATAACAACTTAATTTTCCAACTCTTGTCATATTCATAAATAATAATATTGTACACATGTCCTAATATTCTGAAACGTTGGGTAAAACCATTGTTAATAAGCTGTTTAGTGAATGGTAAATGTATAAATATTGTCGAATTCAACGAATATTAATTATACAAACATTCCTATTACCAGCCTAAGAAGTGAGTACAGCTTGTTTGAAGTAGCAGTGGAAGTGGAATACATATATCAAATAGTTTGTATACAATATACACAAAAATTAAAGATTAAATAACTGGTTGACTAATGGAAGAAAAACAAAAACGAATAAACTTTTGAGTCGTATAAAAGATAATTTAGATTGAACTGCAAACTAGACTACATTGCGATGAGTAAAAGGAGAAATGGGTTTCCTTTCAAGGTGTTACAACACTATACCTGTTGAACACAAGCTTCCACAAGATTCTCAGGGAAGGCGTTCCTGCAACGAATATTTACAGATATCAGAGTTTTTTTATTTGGGAGACTCCCCAAGCGAGAGAATGGGAACACTACATTAATATTAAATCAACAACAAGTTGTTTATAAATGAAATCAAAACAGTAGCATTTGTTTTTCAAGAATGAACAATTCGATTTAAAAATGAAAGGCTTGAGAATCAGAGTTACGTAATGAGATACATTAGCAGAAGGGAGAAGTGTTTATTGTAACAAATCTTTTCATTAAATATATTTAAAGTATTAACATGGGTACAACTACAGAGATGCCAACTATTTCAAATGGCTGAGCGTAATGATTGTAGACAGAGCCCGTACAGATATCGTATAACCACTGGATACAGTTTTGAGTCATTCATGTCTGTGCATCCATCTGTGGCTAAACTGTAAACAATGTTGGTAAGTATGCTTGAAATCATTTTGTCATCTTCACAACCCAACATTTGTACAATGACTGTAGTTTTGGTTTTAGCACAGCCATATTTTTTCGCTATATCAGAGTCTGGGAACATGTTTTCTGAATAGATGTCCTGCATGATCGGCTACAGCTAGGGGTAAATTGTGAGCAATGACGAATTGCGTGAACATCACTTCTGCATTTATGGTTTCATATTCTGAATTCTTACTCATAAATATCGTTATCTGCATCGTTTTTGTCTTCGCCTCAGCCTTTTGTTGGTGAGATGCCGATTTTGTATGTCTGGAACAATCGTTTATTCCGCCATGCGCCACAGAAAAATCGATGTGTCAAACTGTACAAAACGCATGACTGTCACTGACTTTTCATGCAATGACCGGATATTTTGCACTATACTCTTTCCTAAATTTTTGATTCACAGTTTTAGTCCTTTTAGATTTGCCAGAAACAAGACAATCTGTAAAAGAGGCCTCTTTTTTTCCATATCCTGAACGATCGCATTGGTGTTTCTATGCTGCTTAGAAAATGAGAAATACCCATCTGCGCGAGCGCTGATTGGCTGACAAGCACTGATGACGTACCTATGGATTCCCCATTGTACCTAGTATGAAGAAGCACCGCATTCAAATTATTGGTAGACGTCGGAGATACAAATATTTTTTATTATTTCAAGCACAAACATGATTATCTCAAGTAGCCATTTAAACTATGTCTTTTATTTATTATCAAAATTTATTTGTATCTCTCTTGAAATTTTCTTTTCACCCCTTTCAAGCCCTGGGGGAACAATTTATCATTTTATTTTATAGGTCTATATAATATATAATAATTTGGGAGTTGCAACAAGTCGTAATATTTGTCCGTATGAGTGTATAGTCGTAATGTATACACCAAAATCGTAACGATTACGCTCAAATCGTAATGGTTGACATCTCTGCTACTATTACCAGTGCGTGATAATGTTTCGTCAGCTGTACAGCATGACCGAAACACTAAATTAAGAAAACGCTAATCATTAACAGAATCCAGATTTATGTGCTCAGTGCTATGCTTTAAAGGAATATTGTAATTAACAATGGAAAACAAAGATCTTACCTCAACAAGTCTAAAAATGTATCAAGAAGTCTAGCATTGGAACCAATAGTTTTACCAGAGGCTTCAACTGATGAACTAATAGCCGAGGTGCCCGGATGTATTGAGGTCACAAAGACGAGACCAATAAGGGCAGATACGAGGCTTGTCAAGATGAAGTAAACCGATGTTAGTCCAGCAAGCTTTCCTTCGGCTTTCCCGTTAAGAGTCGCACTGCCTGTGGAAAATACCAGTAGTTTGACTTTTAAATGAAGATCTAAATCCCGGTTTTTACCGCAAAAAACTGTTTATTTCAACTGATTTTCAAACCTCATGTCCATACTCCTAGAAAAGCAAGACAGTGAAGTTCTACACTTCTTCGTAATTTCAAATTTGAGAGATTGCGCGGTAAAAACCACGCAGGATAACTGTGACGTGTCACTGTCGCCAAGAGATGCTAACAGGCAAGGTAAACTAGTTATTCACGATAATATCTTTCCTTTTGGTTATTTTAAGAACGTTTGTGAAAAATGATTGGCACGTATTTTGCCCTCTCCTGACACACATACACTCGCCTTCCTGGCTCATAATTTGAGAGCCATTGGCTTGGACTAACATTTCACTGATATTAATAATAAACAACAAAGTGATTCAGATTTGGAGTTAACGCGAACAGAAAAATTAGTGATGCGTGCTCGTGTCTTTCGTAGTTCGGTCATGTTTTCATTGTTACCCAAGATTGTTTCCATAGTTAACGTTATCGTACGCGTTTAGACTCAATCTCTCCTGATGCTGTTAGAACCCTAAAGATCAGGTTTCGATACCCGTCTTAACAAAGCACGGACTGCAGGTTTTCATTTCTGTATGTCATCGTTGAAAGACAATGCGTTTGCTTAAGAATTTTTTTGTGTATAAACCCTAATATTAAACTGTAGGCTGAAGGGAAGGCACATGCTCAACAGAATTCACCCCAAACCTTTTGGCGACTCCAGTCTGACTGAATAGGGACTGTCACATGACGGTTATTTTCGTAACCAGACACAATGCGGAATAATTCATGTAAATTCATCTATATCTAACTACATTACGAGGTCAATGTCATTACTCCTAATATATCAGTTATGTCCACAATCACCTATAACACGAATTGGTTTGATAGCACACTCAGATATCCACGAAGATAAATAAATCTAGTTTGGCTTCTTATAACGGTGACGTGAGTATTACATTTATGGTGTTTTGAATCCTTTTATTATTTGATTTTGTACAGCAGACCAACTGTTGAAAGATCATATATACATGTTAGAGATGTCTCATTTTATAAGAAAGGTAAATTTTAAAACATCAGCTGTTTGCCAGCTCTAGCCGTACTCATGAGCCTTGAATAGGCAAAAGTGCAGTCACAACAGTGCGTCTGGCTTATCAAGGAACGCATTAGGCCTCTAAATCATACATCACATTTACAAGTTTACTTTGATAAAAAAAACAACAAATAAATAAGAATTAATCAGTTGATTCTTTTATATAATATCTAATTACATATTACGTGCAATTCAATGACGTGATTCACACCCATAAATTATACAATTTCCTCGATGGTGGTGGCCCGGCATGGCCAAGCGTGTTAAGGCGTGCGACTCGTAATCTGAGGATCGCGGGTTCGCATCCCCGTCGCGCCAAACATGCTCGCCCTTTCAGCCGTGTGGGCGTTATAATGTGATGGTCAATCCCATTATTCGTTGGTAAAAGAGTAGCCCAAGAGTTGGCGGTGGGTGGTGATGACTAGCTGCCTTCCCTCTAGTCTTACACTGCTAAATTAGGGACGGCTAGCACAGATAGCCCTCGAGTAGCTTTGTGCGAAGTTCAAAAACAAACAAACAAACCAAACCTCTATGGTGAATTGAAAGTGACTCCAAAACATCATTACTCTGGTTCAGTGAATGGCATTTATATTCTTAATACGGAATATAATTCATTCTTTTTCTGGGGATTCTCCTATTTCCATGATCTACAATATTGTGGTAGTGGATGTATAGATTTCAGTCACCTTCATGGACCTTAAATCATCTATCAGTAGTTGATTTTGTAATATTCCCGCACAGCGTGTGTACGATGTCGGTTTTTCACCTGCTTGTGATTTCCAACCTAATAGTATTGTCAGGATAATCACGTTTCAAGTCATGGCTTTTTTGTTTACTTGTATTCATCCGATTTTTACTCACAAATTTAAGAAGTAACGCTTAACGCTGCCGTGTTTTATGAGAAAGATTGTTTAAGGACAAGGACTTCCGCTGGTACAGCTGTAAATCTACCAATTTACAACGCTAAAATCAGGGGTTCGATTCCCCTCGGTGGACTTAGCAGATAACCTGATGTGGCTTTGCTATACGAAAAACACACATATTATAACATACATGTTAAATCACTCGATGTAGTTTTCCAACAAAACAAACCCGGCTTTAAACCTTGCGAAACTCTGATGAAATTACTGGAAAACCCACATTGTTGCAATAAAGTGTAAACTTTGTTTGTTGTTAAGCGAAAATTTGGTACACGATGGTGTGGGTATACGTGGTGTATCCATCACGGGTAACGAAACACTGTTCTCGGCGTTATAAGGCATTAGATTTTCCGCTTGGGGAATTACACGGTGAGGAAAAGCATGTAATTTAATATTTTAATTTGTTTTTCATCGTGATAGAGTGAACTTAAAAACTGTATAAATTAAGACCATAATGTATAACTCGTTACTATATTAACCCTTTCGTGGAATCCAGTTTTGTTTTGTTTTTGTAGATTTACCACTTTCGCCTTCCTTACAAAAATAGAATGAACTGGAATGGTTACGAGCAACCCATTTAAGTCACAGACACAGACAAGGTGGTCTAATATACTTTAGAAGGCAAACAAAATGTGCAGAATCGTGGTTTGAACACCAAAATAGACAGCTGAACTGGAAGCAACACAAAGCTACGTATTCGAGACTAGAAATAAAATTAATTTAAAAAGAAGTGAATAAAAAGAATCAGAAAACTAGAAAACCGAGTTGAATCAAAATACAGAGCATATTTCTAAGATCACAAGTGGTCTCTATTTTCACTTTATTGATAAGTACTTTAGACATGGAGTCAAATTAGGGATTTGTAGATTGAGAAAACAGTACAGACACCATTTCCAACCAATTTTGTTTACTTTTTAGAGACAATAGATATAGGCTTGAAACTATAATTTTTGCAGTTTAATTCAATTTATTTTTATGACAATCCCTATTTCTCATTTTTAAATTACCAATATTTACTAAACTTGGTTCTTAAGTTTATATCCATTTATGGAAAATAAATTTTAAGCTATACACGTGCATATCCATTCAGTTGGATGTTATATGTTTCTCAACAGCTTACTACATTATTGGCTTTTTTAAAAATTTATTTCCCACCCAACAATTATTAATAAATCCAGGTGGCTCTGTGCCCGAGGTTTTGTGTAAATACGCATTTAACAAGCGTCGAGTACAAAAGCAGTTGCTTACAACAAAATACCTATTATGTATTTATAGGAATGAAGATCAACTGCAAATGAAAAACAATGAACCTTTTAAATAGGTCACGGATATTCGCAGCACGTACATAGTATATCTGTACGTTTCCGTGCAAATGAGTACATTTTGCTTTTGTCTAACAACGGTGTAATCGCTTATTTTGCTTATTATCAATGACTGAGTGATCTTCACCTTCGAAAAGGAAGATTTTGAGTATTTTTTAAAGAAACAACTATGCTTTACAGGTTGATTTTTACCAGAACGTTCTATTAGATTTTTGAGCAAATTTCTCTGCGATCTCTATTATATGATGTACACTGCTGGCCAAAATCTTAAGGTCAATGAAAATAAAGAAGAAATATGCAATTTTTGTTGATAGACTCGACCACTTATTTCAGTAGAGCTTCGAAAGATGAAAATAAGAAAAGGGAAAATAAAAAAAAAACTTTCTTAGCATTTAATAGGGAAAATGTGAACACTGTGAAATCAGCCTAAATACTAGTTGATCAAAAGTTTAAGACCATATTGAAACGAAGCGTTAATCGGTAAACACGTAACGAAATTTACTCATTTGTGTTAGATTGGGTAAAAACATGGCAAAGGCTAAAAAGTTTAAACGTGGCAGAATTGTCGAGCTGCAAAAGCAAGGTCTCTCTCAACGTGCCATCGCTGGTGAGATTAGGCTTAGTAAAACTGTTGTTACAAATTTCTTAAAAGATTGAGAAATACGGAACGAGAATTTCAAGTGGTCGGCCCAAGAAAATTTCGCCGGCATTGCGCAGGAGGATTGGATTCGACGGGTTGTCCGGCAAGACATCAGCTGATCGTTGAACCAGATTAATGCCCTTACGGACGCAGAATGCAGCTCAAGAACAATAAGACGGCCTTTACGAGTGAAAAGCTTTAAAAACCGTAAATGTCTTCAAAGGCCACGCCTCCTTCCACACCACGAAACAGCTCGGTTAAACTTTGCTGAGAAGCACCAAGCATGGGGTGTAGAAAAGTGGAAGAAGGTTTTGTTCTCTGATGAGAAAAAATTTAACCTGGATGAACCAGATAGCTTCCAACGTTACTGGCACGATAAGGATATCCCACCGGAGACATTTTCTACACGACACAGTGGAGGAGGTTCCATTTTGATCTGGGGTGCTTTCTCCTTCCATGGAACAATGGAGCTTCAGGTTATACAGGGGCGTCAAACAGCAGCTGGCTGCATTGGCATGTTGAGAGAGCATCCTTATTGACTGAAGGCCCTCGCTTGTGTGGAAATGACTGGATCTTTTAGCAGGACAACGCTGCATTTCACAATGCTCGCAGGGCAATGGACTTTTTTATGGCGAATAACGTTATTCGTTTGGAACATTCAGCGTGAAAATGTTTGGGGGTGGATCGAAAGGGAAGTCCAACCTCTTGTTGGACATTTCCTACCCTGTTTAGGACTTCTTTTTGGTATGTTCTTAAACTTTTGACCAACTAGTATTCAGGCTAATTTCATATTGTTCACATGTTCCCTATTAAATGCTAAAAAAGTTTTTTAGTCTTATTTTCACTTTTCTTATTTTCATCTTTCGAAGCTCTGCTCAAATAAGTGGTCGGGTCTAATAACGCAAAATTCATTTTTTCTTTATGTTCATTGGTCTTAAGATTTTGGCCAGCAGTGTATGTGAGTTGGTCAGTTAATGGTCTAATTATAAATGTGTATTTATTGACGTGTGATCTAATAATCACGTGTTGGAATTTTATCGTTAAAAATTAAGTTATAACAAAGAAGTTTCAGTACAAAGGTGTAAGAGACAGATTAAAAGTGTGTGGGGGTCGAGGTTTATTTTACGTTTTTACTGGAACAGATTGAAAATTGGGGGTGCACCCCTTCCCAGCTCTTACATAACTGTTGTGCATCATGCTGTTTTTTTGTTGTTCAGCACAAAGCTATACCAGTGAGTTATTCTAAATCAGTGTAACTAAAGATTTATAAACTGCACACGAAGGATCGTTATATAATCATTACGAGATTTTCTGTAAATTATAAAGAATTAAGTTTCCTATTTTGGTTTGTCTTTATTTCGGGTTTCTTCGGTTCATATTAGTACGACGAAAAGTATTTTTGCGACGTGACGTTGTTCAAATAACGTAGATGTGTAGATTTATCGAATTTAAATAAAACACTGTTGTTTTCAGTAACGATTCAGCCTGGAGTGACACAGCAACTAACGCTTATTTATTTATTCTTAGTAATTCGAAGTCAGCCCGGCATGGCCAGGTGGTTAAGGCACTCGACTCGTAATCTGAGGATCGCAGGTTCGAATCCCCGTCACATCAAAGATGCTCGCCCTTTCAGCCGTGGAGGCGTTATAATGTCACGGTCAATCCCACTCTTCGTTGGTAAAAGTGGTGATGACTAATTGCCTTCCCTCTGGTCTTACAATGCTAAATTAGGAACGGCTAGCGCAGATAGTCCTAGTGTAGCTTTGCGTGAAATTCAAAAACAAACCAAATTCGACAAAAACAAAAAAAAAAGGGGAATATTAGCCCGTGAATGAAGAACAATGATAACAGGAATATATTTAAAACAATATTAACCACGTGGTTATATTGTCGAGTTTCTATTTTTTATAATGATCCTAATCAGCAGTAGAAGTTCTGTTTGTTTCCCAGCCAACCTAAATTAAAACCTCGGTATCAATCGAAAGACCTCATCGGCACTGAATAGAGCACACAGTAACGGCACTAAAGGAGGACAAGGGGCATTTGTTTACCTAATTATTTTCGTGTCCCCACTTTTCCCTCACCCAAGAATAATTTTACATATATAGAACAAATGTGGCTAACAAGAAGACATATTCGCTCGTGCATTATCGTGCGCAGATACTTATTCTTCTCCCCCTCAACCATCAAAGTAGATATGCTGGAAGGATCAAGAACCTTCTGATTCTTTCCAAGGTCTCTGAGTACTCTGGGGACTTCAAAACTAAATACAAAATTATTTTTCAACCCCATCTTTGGTTCAAAGTAATTTAGCACATTAAAATTATAGGGGGTGGGGTATAACAGTCTCTTTAAAATTACACGTTGGTTATGAGACGTCTTGTTTTTATTTGTGCTAAAATTGACATATGCTTCTAAGCAAATCTTTTGTTGTGTAATTTATATATTTTAAGCCTAGTGTTCGTAGTACAAAATATATAGTTAAAACAGCATTTTCGATACAATATGTTTCAAAGCATCATGTTTTAGTAAAATACATGTTTTAATATATTATTTATAGTACAATCAGTTTATTTTAGGTCTAGAGTTTGTAGTACAACATTATTGTTTTAAACATGGTGTTTATAGTTAGTACAGTTTACGTTTTAAGCAGTTTTTAAGAGCAAGATATATTTTATAGTACAATGCATACGTTTCAAAACACCTCTTTAAAATACAAATATGCTAGTTTCAGAACGCCATCTTGTGATACTCGACTTACCACAGAGTATTATATACATTTCAGAGGGATCTCTTGTTTTATTATTTAGTTGTTGCTGAGAGCAAAGTTATACAAATAGCCATCTTTGTTCTGCTACTACAGGTATAGTAATAAGTCCTTGGACTTATCGCTGAGCCACGAGGAGCTATTCCAAAACAAACCTTTGCACAATCGTTTTTTTCGTGCAAAACTAAAGAATGGGCTATTTGTGCTCTGTGTACTCAATTACCATAAATACTACGTCAATTTAAATGTATTATAAGATCCTTCATATACAAATAACCCCTTCAATGAATTTATACCTAATTCGCCAAGTATTTCTACCTTGGCCGAGTAAAATATAACCACCACTTGTAAACGAAGCCCGCCAAGAAGCCTCAACTCACTCTACCGGAAAAATTAAGAATTCAACAAATTAGTGGTATTTATGCTAAGTTACAGCTCGTTCGGTTTATTACTGTTATTATCATAAATCTAAACCAGGCCTTACTTTGAGGAGCAAAATCTAAAATTAGATAAATGAATAATATTAGCTCAGGAGAGGGGTGAACGACATTTCAGGGGTTCAGGCGTTAATCTAAATTTTATTTTATTTTTTAAAAGGCAGAGAATAACGTGCATCATTTTAACAATAATAAGACAACTTTTGTTATTGTCTCTTGGATAAAAATAGGAAACAAAATTAAATAAACTAAGACTGAAATGTCCCATCGTTACTTTCTAACAAAATGTTTAAAAAGCTCTTTTCTTATTGGTTAAAAATGTTACTGATACTGGCCTGTAACTATACTGGCGATCATGATCGGTAGAACGAGCATCTTTAGTATACGAAGAAACAGATTTCCCGGCATCTCGACCAGAAGAATAACATCGTCGTTTGGTTTTGCTATTCTCAGTAATAGGCCTAACATCACCCCAAGGAAGACAGCAATCAACGTAGCTACTAAAAGGATGTTGTTTTTAAGCCATCCTTTGAGACGGCTTTGATAAGACGTCTTAGAGGAAACCTCGATGTTATTATTTCTAATATCCATGATGTTAAAGGCCTATAGTTACTGCTGCTCTTGGCGTTCTTTAAGGTTGGAACAAAACCTTGTCTTGCCTCTGTCATCCCTGGGTCCAAAACATGCTCCAGGAATTTATGTACCTTCTTTACAGCTTTTATAAGGACCAATGACGTCAGTAGCAAATCGAATGGTCTGCCAACAAAAGTGAAATCTTTCCCCGGGATAAGTCCGCCACCTTGTCTTCCTCAATAAGTGCGCAGATAGCCCTCGTGTAGCTTTGCGCGAAATTAAAAAACAACAACAACAAATCCTCGTTAAGTCTTATTATAAATAACCTTAATAGTGTTTTAAGGTGGTGGTTTGCACCCATTTTGTTTTGAAATAAGTAGAAATATTTATATTTTCGATAAAAATAAGCTTGAAATAGAGAAAAAAATCTGAATCCGTACCTGTCAATCACTGAAGCGACTATAATAGAATCTGCTTTAGAAGGCGTTAGTCAAAATGTATACGCCACCAATATCAAGAGAAATATTTCTTTTCCGCAAGTAATTTTAGCATGAAATAAATAATTATATCATTTAATACTTAAACTAGATTGTTGGAAACAATTGGATAACAAGCCGAATTAGAGATTTTAAAACAAATAACGTATTATTGGATTATATTTTACACTTAAAGTTGAATTAATTATTAAACAATATATTACACATTATTATTGTTACGAACGCATGAGATGTGTGTGCATATTTTTTTTCTGACAGCAAAGCCATATCGGGGTATCTGCTGAGCCCACCGAGGGGAATCGAACCCCTGATTTTAGTGTTATAAATCCGTACACTTACCGCTGTGCTAGCGGGGAGCAACGCGTGAGATATTTATCTTTTTTTTCCTGTTTCTGGTACAAAGTTAAAACATCTCTGTGAATTAATTTTTATTTCGGGATGAGTGCGAAACATGTTGTGTACGTTACAGCTGTATAAGGTGCGCTATAAGAGTAACAGTCAAATTATACTGTGCGATAAGCCAGAAATTAGCAGTAAATATTGTTTACTGGATGCTTTCCTTTAGTAACGTACCAGTTTTGTCTGTTGTTAGCACATAGTTTCGGCCCGGCATGGCCAGGTGGTTAAGGCATTCGACTCATAATCTGAGGGTCACGGGTTCGAATCTCCGTCACACCAAACATGCTCGTCCATTCAGTCGTGGGGGCGTTATAATGTGACGGTCAATCCTACGATTCGTTGGTAAAAGAGTAGCGAAATTAGAAAACAAACAAACAAACATATATAGTTACACAAAGAACTATCTGTGTTGTACCCATTACGGATATTGATTTTTAGCGTTATAAATTCAGAAACGTAACACTGAGCTCGAAATTACCAAATAAACAGTATATTTCTTAAGGTAATCTGGATACGTGTTTTCTTATACTTAAGATAATGTTTCATATTACTTTCGAATGTAGTCTGCATACGTATTATAACAATACAACCGAATGCTTCAGTATCTCTAAAGTTAATTAATTTTACAATTTAACACAATTTATGTATCATTTTATGAAGTTATTGAAAAGGCGCAGTAAGGTGTCGTTACTTCAGTGGAACTTTGAGAGTAGCAGGAGTGGTACTAAAGAGGGACTTAGAGGGCTACATCCAGCAGATTCCACAATCTGATAACCTACACATCTTAACTGAAAACCTCCACCCCTCGCATTTTTAAATCTGACCTACCTCAATATCCTACGTGGAATTTAAAGTAAGCATCAAACCTTTCTTGACATGCTCGTCTCCATAGTTATCTGCACTGCCATCTTCAGTTGAAACACAGGTCTCATTTTTTTTTAAATTACATATTTAAATTTTTTAACTGTTGACTGTTTGTTTGTTTGGAATTTCGCGTAAAGCTACTCAAGGGCTATCTTCGCTCGCCGTCCCTAATTTAGCAGTATAAGACTAGAGGGAAGGCAGCTAGTCATAATCACCCACCGCAAATTCTTGGGCTACTCTTTTATCAACGAATAGTGGGAATGACCGTCATATTATAACGCCCTCACGTCTGAAGGGGCGACCATGTTTGGTGCGACGGGGATTCGAACCTGCGACTCTCAGATTACGAGTCGAACGTCTTAACCCACCTGGCCATGTCGGGTCCTAACTGTTGACCTATTTAAAAATTTTAAAACAGATATAATTTATGAGGAAAAAAACGTTTGTAAAAATGATCCTATTACTAAGATGAGAAATAGTTAAATAACACTTTGAACAATGTTGAGTGAGCAATTACGTGTAAAAAAGGGGTTTGTGTTAGCACTTGCGTGTCTAAGTACACGACCAACATTTAGAAAAAAAGTACCCAATGAAACCATTTATAACCGTCTGGGACATTTTCTGGAGAGAAGACAAGCTGCCAGCAGTTTTCATATTTAAACGTGTGTTCAACACATTTTTAGCGAGTAATTTACCAGTCTGGTATTTTCAGGTGTTTTGTGTGTGTGTGTGTGTGTGTAGTGAACCGCACGATAACGGAAAGCTCGCCAGAAAATGTATTTTGGAGCGGAAACATTGACGTAAAGCAAGAGAGTGGACACATGTTTTCACACAGTTTTTACTCATTCAACAACGTCAAAGACAATTGTAATCGTGGAACCTTTACTACAGGGTGTTCGGAAAGTCACTGTTCACTTATATATTTATTAATAGACATGTTTCAATATGGAATACAGGAGGTAAATATGAATGACAATTATAAACAATGTTAAAAGTGACCCCTGTTGGCATCAATACAAGCCTGGATCCTTCTTATTTTGTTTCTAAACACTGCTATCAGTTGCTGGCTTCAAATAGACTGAATGAATGCTGTTATCGCTGCTTCCAAAACTACACAGTGACTTTCCGAACACCTTGTAGAAAGAGATAGACACGTGATGTTAAGTTATTTGTTAAAATCGTATCTTTAAGCTTATATCTTGTTGCAGACTGAAAGAATATAGCATTATTATACAGGGAAAATAAAAATACAAGTTCTCTTAGGAGGTCGCAGACGTTACACAATTGATTGACGATAACTTTCACTTCAAAGTTCTGTCACTGAGTTGCCAATGGAATGCACTATGTTACAGTAATCCTTCTAATAGGAAAGTACACGTGATGATCTGATTGATTGACCAATTTCCGTGAGTAACTAGAGTAAAAAGAACTTAGTTGGTTCCCTGTGTATTATTCAGTGCTTAAAATAAAAGACTTATAGAAATTTTATAAATTTATATTGTAATTAAGTTGGTAGGAAATATACGACCAGTGTTATATTCCACGCCTGATGTAAATAGGTATAACTATCTCCGGGACATTTTCTACAGAGAAAACAGTGCCAGAATTATAGTACTTTTTTTCTTTATTCAAATAAGCGTCCAACTTTTAAACGTGCCAGATTTAAGTTGTTTTATCTATGTTGGAGATGTTTTGGTTCTCCAGTGGAACAGCAGTAAGACTATGAACTTGCAATACTAAAATCAGCAGTTCGATTTCCCGTAGTAGACACAGTAGATAACCTAATATGTGTTTACTACAAAACAAGACACAAGACGAAACTGAGGCATTTGATATACGAAAGAACAATATCAAGTTGATAGTGATTTTAATTTTTTATCAGTTCGTTTCATTTATTTTAATATATATATATTTAAAAATAACAAAATCAACAAATATATGTTTTATATATTACTTATAACAACAACAAAAAAGACAACCATGAAAGGTCAATAACAGAGTGATATATGTGTTATATATTACTTATAACAACAACAAAAAAAGACAACCATGAAAGGTCAACAACAGAGTGATATATGTGTTATATATTACTTATAACAACAACAAAAAAAGACAACCATGAAAGGTCAATAACAGAGTGATATATGTGTTATATATTACTTATAACAACAACAAAAAAAGACAACCATGAAAGGTCAACAACAGAGTGATATATGTGTTATATATTACTTATAACAACAACAAAAAAGACAACCATGAAGGGTCAATAACAGAGTGATATATGTGTTATATATTACTTATAACAACAACAAAAAAGACAACCATGAAAGGTCAACAACAGAGTGATATATGTCTTATATATTACTTATAACAACAACAAAAAAAGACAAACATGAAAGGTCAATAACAGAGTGATCATTGAGAGTGATTTATGACCCCTAAGGTGAAATGATATTCAAGTCGTGAACTCTAACAAGAAATAAAAATCCATACGAACGCCTCTTTAACAGTCCAGATTCACCTCTTGGGTTATTATGTACATAGAACTAATGACGTTTTGTAAGTTTTTCTTCATATCGTTGTCTTGACCTTCATCTCTCCATTAACTTGTGTTACTTGGATAAACTGTTTTGGTAGGTCATGAAATATATATATACACTGCTGGCCAAAATCTTAAGGCCAATGAACATAAAGAAAAAATATGCATTTTGCGTTGTTAAACTCGACCACTTATTTGAGTAGAGCTTCGAAAGATGAAAATAAGAAAAGGGAAAATAAAACTAAGAAACGTTGTTAGCATTTAATAGGAAACATATGAACACTATGAAATTAGCCTGAATACTAGCTGGTCAAAAGTTTAAGACCAAAAAGAAGTCCTAAATGGGGTAGGAAATGCCCAACAAGAGGCTGGACTTTCCTTTCCGTCCACCCCGAAACATTTTCAATGGGGTTCAGTTCGGGCGAATACGCTGGATGTTCCATAAGAATAACATTATTCGCCATGAAAATGTCCATTGTCCTGCGGGCATTGTGGATTGCAGCGTTGTCCTGCTGAAAGATCCAGTCATTTCCACACAAGCGAGGGCTTTCAGTCAATAAGGATGCTCTCTCCAACATGCCAATGCAGCCAGCTGCTGTTCGACGCCCCTGTATAACCTGAAGCTCCATTGTTCCATGAAAGGAGAAAGCACCCCAGATCAAAATGGAACCTCCTCCACTGTGTCGTGTATAAAATGTCTCCAGTGGGATATCCTTATTATGCTAGTAACGTTGGAAGCTATCTGGTCCATCCAGGTTAAATTTTTTCTCATCAGAGAACAAAATCTTCGTCCACTTTTCTACGTCCCATGTTTGGTGCTTCTCAGCAAAGTTATACGAGCTGTTTCGTGGTGTGGAAGGAGGCGTGGCCTTTGAAGACGTTTACGGTTTTTAAAGCTTTTCTCTCGTAGATGCCGTCTTATTATTCTTGAGCTGCTTTCTGCGTCCGTAAGGGCATTAATCTGGTTCGACGATTTGCTCGTGTCTTGCCGGACAACCCGTCGAATCCTCCTGCTCAACGCCGGTGAAATTTTCTTGAGCCGACCACTTGAAATACTTGTTTTGTATCCTTCATGGTCTTTTAAGAAATTTGTAACAGCAGTTTTACTACGCTCAATTTCACCAGCGATGACACATTGAGAGAGACCTTGCTTTTGCAATTCAACAATTCTGCCATGTTGAAACTCTGTCAACTTTTTAGCCTTTTCCATGATTTTACCCAATGTAACACCAGAGATGTCAGTGGGAGATGTTGACAACGCTAATGCTTGAACACAAATGACTAAATTTCGTTACGTGCTTACCGATTAACGCTTCGTTTCAGTATGGTCTTAAACTTTTGACCAGCTAGTATTTAGGCTAATTTCATAGTGTTCACATTTTCCCTATTAAATGCTAATTTTTTTTTTTTTTGCCTTTTCTTATTTTCATCTTTCGAAGCTCTACTCAAATAAGTGGTTGAGTATAACAACGCAAAAGTCATATTTTTTCTATATGTTCATTGGTCTAAAGCTTTTGGCCAGCAGTGTATATATATTTTTTCTGTTAAAAATGTGTTTCAACACTCAACACCGTTTTACATAATGGTTTTGTTTGTTTGTTTGTTTGGGAATTTCGCACAAAGCTACTCGAGGGCTATCTTTGCTAGCCGTTCCTAATTTAGCAGTGTAAGACTAGAGGGAAGGCAGCTAGTCATCACCACCCACCGCCAACTCTTGGGCTACTCTTTTACCAACGAATAGTGGGATTGACCGTAACATTATACACCCCCACGGCTGGGAGGGCGAGCATGTTTAGCGCGACGCGGGCGCGAACCCGCGACCCTCGGATTACAAGTCGAACGCCTTAGCCCACCTGGACATGCCGGGCCTGTAGGGGAGAAAGCAATAATACGTATTCTAAATTCTTTGATATATTATTTATACGTGTGTGTTTTCTTATAGCACAGCCACATCGGGCTATCTGCTGAGCCCACTGAGTGGAATCGAACCCCTGATTTTAGCGTTGTAAATACGGAGACATACCGCTGTACTAGCGGGGGTCATATTATTTATATAAATAATCCCCGTCGCACCAAACATCCTCACCCTTTCAGCCGTGGGGGAGTTATAATATGACGGTCAATTCTACTATTCGTTGGTAAAAGAGTAACCCGAGAGCTGGCGGTGGGTGGTGATGACTAGCTTCCTTCTTTCTAGTCTTACATTGCTAAATTAGGGACGGCCAGTGCAGATAGCCCTCGTGTAGCTTTGCGCGAAATTCAAAACAAACAAACCTCCCCTACATTTCAACACGGTGGGCACATTTAAGTATTTACAATTTTACGTTCGGCTTACAAACGTATTATATAATGTTTGACAATTCAAGACAGTTTAAACAAATAAAAATATTCAGAAATAATGATTGGACTTTTTAATTGGTTTGAAAGATAAATCTTTAGTTCGTCCTGAGAAGTGCACAGTGTTTTTTTTATAAACATTATAGCGTCTTGTCTTGTTTTCTGCACTTTTTTAAATTACACACATACTTTAGATCATACACGTGTTAAACATGGCCTGAGATAGGGTAAATTCTTGGCAACCCCTTTGGGTAAAAAATTATAGAGCTGTTCAAACATAAACTTGGGCATCTTGCTACTACAAGTGTGCTATTTCAGGAGCAACACTTTTAGTCCAAGTACCATCGTTTTTACAAGCTCTCAACTTTCAGTTATACTTCAATTTAAAAGAATCACGAGTAAAATTAGTCTTTCATACTTGATCCAAATTTTATTGACGAAATTTAAGTAAGCTTTATTTGAATAAATATATTGATTTATTAATTAAAACTGATAGTCCCTTATTAGATAAGACAAACAGAGGGCGCTTTGAATATGTTTGATCTAAACATTTCTTAAAATATCAGCGCTTACGTGGAGGAAATTCTGCGTTAGAGTTAGGGTTAATAAATACGAACAACGACTGTTCTGTTTTTAGTAACTTATTTTAATTCATCTAAGCAAAACTTAAAATGTTAAATATATCTTACAACAGCCATTTTGAGGTTGCCAAATGTTATAAAATCCAAACGGTTGTACATTTACAAGGGGGTACATTTACAGAGCCGTAAATAACAGCAACAAGCTTATCAGATCTGAAGCTTTGCAGGTCTCAAAAGCAAAATTCCCAGGATTCAATCGATGATTTAGAAGATATATTTATAAAATAAATTCAAAATTAAATAAAATTTACAAATGCTGCGACGTAATAAAATAGTTGTTTTATTTTTGTACTTCTTTTAAAAGTAACAGCTCCTTTTGTTTCATAACGTGCCTTAAATGTTTTAAAATTTTGTAGAAGAAATCGTTAATTTTAATTCAACGACTGTAATTTACGATAAAACATACATTTGATTTACGGTAGGCACGTTTTTTTCTCTCTCTTATCTGTTGATTACAGAGTCACACGATAAAGTATAATCCGTAATCACAGAACCTTCTTGAAACTTTAACGGTTTTGAGTGAAAATAAATATATTAAACACGAAGGTTTAGTACGTTATATTAAAACGACATCAGTCTCACCTCTTCGTTATAGTAATTTTCGCCACGTTCTGTCATTCTTTATCTGACAACGGTGTATTTTAAGACTAGTATTCCAAGGAAGTTTCCATCGCAAACGGTTCACTCCTAAAGATGTCATGTTAAGGAACAATGCTTCTCACTGCATTTTTTTCTATAAGCCATCTAGTGGTCCATAGGCGTTATTCAACTTGACCAGTAAGTAGGTATTCATATGATATAGCACAAATATTAGTTTCATTTCACAGCTGTTTGTATGTCATGGATTTAACCTGTGAATCTAAAATGAGCTCGATCTACAATCAGAGTTCAGTAACAGAAATATAAATTATTCACAACAATAAAGCATTTAGAAATAAGTTAAACACTTACAAAAAGTCAGTAAACAAGTGCCTGGCTTGGACTTCACACCAATGTCAATAAACAGTATCATAAATATTAATAAAGCAATAACAACAATGGAATAATGAAAAGAAACCAGGAAGGAAAAAACAAATATTAATTATAATATCTTTCAATAACAATATAGTGTGACAAACAGTAACAGCTATCTCGGGACTTTTCCTTAGTGAGTTTCACTGTGTCGGTATTTGGGTATTGATGTTAAATACCCTGGAGGGTCAGGTCATTAGTGAGGTTTCTGGCAAGCTTTTCATTCAAGAGTAGATTACGAGAGTACAACGTCACGTGATCACATCTTTACGTACTCTTCTGGTGTATTAATAGTATTTGTACGTCACAACCAGTGGCGTAGCTATGGGGGGCAAGGGGGTACATCTGTTCCCGGGCGCTGAAAACCCTAGCTGCGCCTCTGGTCACAACTAGAGAAGCAAACTAGAGTGTAATCATAACACATACACACACACACACGTATAGTTTGTTATAAACACAAACAAACCGAAACAAAAATTAAAAACGTTATACTAACTGAACAGATAGATCCCCAGGGTACAGGCTATAATGTGGGATATAAGATGTACCCTGTGTTTTGAAGGTGACTGGGTAAGTAAGACCCACATCGTGGTGGGGATACACCTTCCATTAGTCGTAACCTCCGTTTACCAGTATCCCATAAATAAACAAAAGGAATAGAAGTAGAAATTAGGAGAGCGAGATGTGGGTGCCCAAGTCTACAACGTCCCACATCTGTATCATCTTTCACTGCCTGCAGACAGTTGTGGGAAAATGACTGTTCTCCTTTCGTTATGTAGAATGTGAGATAGCATTTTAACCCCCCCCCCTAGTACAGCGGTATGTCTCCGGATTTACAACGCTAAAATCAGCGGTTCGATTCCCTCGGTGGGCTGAGCAGATAGCCCGATGTGGCTTTGCTACAAGAAAAACACACACACACACACACACGCGTTTTAATACAAATTCATAGATAAACGAACCGATAGAAGGAAATAATAAATGAACGATAAACACGAACATAATCACACAAAAAGAAAAAACAAACAATTTTCTATCTCGCACTGCTACACATCAATTCTTTATAGCACTAATTAATGTTGAACAAATGTTAAAATGTAGTTATAATGCCTTCTGTTCTAACGCAATTTAAATTGTGTTTGTTACGCGTATTCAGAATCGTTTTAATAAATCGTACTTAATCTTGTTTTGTTTATAATTAAACACAATGGGCTATCTGTGCTCTGCCCACCACGGGTATCAAAACCCGGATTCTAGTGGCGTGAGTCCGTAGACATACCGCTGTGCCACTGGGGAGCCTCAATCTTGTATACCAGTGGCGTGTAAAGCAGCGGCTGGTAGGCCTAGTTTCCCACCTCTCCCACTTTTCAATCTGGAAAAATGCACCAAAATCAGGAAATTATCCAGGAAAAGCAAGGACATGAAGAAAATTTAATCCAGACCCCTAGAGCTTCTGGAGTCGTACGACGAGACATGGATTCTGGCAATAATGAACATGTCCATAACACACATTCCCTTGCTTTGCTCGGTCGGACAAAACTTTGTATAACTAAGTCTGTTGTGTGTTTCGCTGATTTCCGACCGTTTTTTCTCCGCTCATTTTAAATACAATGATCTACTGAGATGTCTCTTCCCTTCGTTGATTTATTGTTTGTCCGATTTTCTTTAATAACTGTGTGCCCCTTTATTCGTCTTTTGTTTGCACTGCTAAGCGAAGTGAAGCCCCTACCTTCCTACCTTGTGCTCCCTATAGTACTGTTTTTATTAGTAACAAAAACTTGTGGCTACTGAAAGCTAACCTCAATTCTACACACAGCTTGCTGCGAATTAAGAATAAAGAACATTCACAGGAATTTATAGTTTTTTACACAAAAAAAGAAAGAATAATATAGTTAGACACGAGTAATTGTTTGTGCTTAATAGTTCAATGTTAAGTTTTACATTTTAAATGTGTTTACAAGTCTGAATAAATAGGAATAAGAGACGAAATGTTTGCATCCTGTATATTTTAATTTTCATGTATTAGAGGCAACCTATAGTCCACATATTATCTCCTAACACCCGCCCACCAGAGACCATTTTATTATTCTCTGCACATTAGTGGTTTGTCTGTTTGTATTTAAAATATAAATGGTGAATTCTATTTATCACTGTGGCGTGTTGTTGTTTCTATTAGGCACTCAGTTACAGGGTGGGAGAGCATATTATTGTTCATCTCGTGCTTCTCTTGTTGATTGTTTTTGCCTTTCTTAACTTTTTGTTTGTTGATTCTTTCCATGTTCATTAACTTATTGTTTTTGGCTGTTTCCGTCTATGTTAACTTATTGTTTGTTGATTGTTTCCGTCTTTGTTAACTTATTGTTTGTTAATTGTTTCTGTCTTTGTTAACTTATTGTTTGTTGACTGTTTCCGTCCTTGTTAACTTATTGTTTGTTGATTGTTTCTGTTTTTGTTAACTTATAGTTTGTTGCTTGTTTCTGTCTTTGTTAACTTATAGTTTGTTGATTGTTTCTGTCTTTGTTAACTTATTGTTTGTTGACTGTTACTGTCTTTGTTAACTTATAGTTTGTTTATTGTTTCTGTCTTTGTTAACTTATAGTTTGTTGATTGTTTCCGTCTTTGTTAACTTATAGTTTGTTGATTGTTTCCGTCTTTGTTAACTTATAGTTTGTTGACTGTTTCTGTCTTTGTTAACTTATTGTTTGTTGATTGTTTCTGTTTTTGTTAACTTATTGTTTGTTGATTGTTTCTGTCTTTGTTAACTTATAGTTTGTTGATTGTTTCCGTCTTTGTTAATTTATTGTTTGTTGATTGTTTCTGTCTTTGTTAGCTTATAGTTTGTTGATTGTTTCCTTCTCTGTCAACTTATAATTTGTTGACTGTTTCCGTCTTCGTTAACTTATAGTTTGTTGATTGTTTCTGTCTTTGTTAACTTATTGTTTGTTAATTGTTTCTGTCTTTGTTAACTTATTGTTTGTTAATTGTTTCTGTCTTTGTTAATTTATAGTTTGTTGATTGTTTCTGTTTTTGTTAACTTATAGTTTGTTGATTGTTTCCGTCTTTGTTAACTTATTGTTTGTTGATTGTTTCTGTCTTTGTTAACTTATAGTTTGTTGATTGTTTCTGTCTTTGTTAACTTATAGTTTGTTTATTGTTTCTGTCTTTGTTAACTTATAGTTTGTTGATTGTTTCCGTCTTTGTTAACTTATAGTTTGTTGATTGTTTCCGTCTTTGTTAACTTATAGTTTGTTGACTGTTTCTGTCTTTGTTAACTTATTGTTTGTTGATTGTTTCTGTCTTTGTTAACTTATTGTTTGTTGATTGTTTCTGTCTTTGTTAACTTATAGTTTGTTGATTGTTTCCGTCTTTGTTAATTTATTGTTTGTTGATTGTTTCTGTCTTTGTTAGCTTATAGTTTGTTGATTGTTTCCTTCTCTGTCAACTTATAATTTGTTGACTGTTTCCGTCTTCGTTAACTTATAGTTTGTTTATTGTTTCTGTCTTTGTTAACTTATAGTTTGTTTATTGTTTCTGTCTTTGTTAACTTATTGTTTGTTGACTGTTGCTGTCTTTGTTAACTTATAGTTTGTTTATTCTTTCTGTCTTTGTTAACTTATTGTTTGTTAACTGTTGCTGTCTTTGTTAACTTATAGTTTGTTAATTGTTTCTGTCTTTGTTAACTTATTGTTTATTGACTGTTTCCGTCCTTGTTAACTTATAGTTTGTTGATTGTTTCTGTCTTTGTTAACTTATTGTTTGTTGATTGTTTCTGTCCTTGTTAACTTATTGTTTGTTGATTGTTTCTGTCTTTGTTAACTTATAGTTTGTTTATTGTTTCTGTCTTTGTTAACTTATAATTTGTTGACTGTTTCCGTCTTCGTTAACTTATAGTTTGTTGATTGTTTCTGTCTTTGTTAACTTATTGTTTCTTGACTGTTGCTGTCTTTGTTAACTTATAGTTTGTTTATTGTTTCTGTCTTTTTTAACTTATTGTTTGTTGATTGTTTCTGTCTTTGTTAACTTATTGTTTGTTGACTGTTGCTGTCTTTGTTAACTTATAGTTTGTTTATTGTTTCTGTCTTTGTTAACTTATAGTTTGTTGATTGTTTCTGTCTTTGTTAACTTATAGTTTGTTGATTGTTTCCGTCTTTGTTAACTTATAGTTTGTTGACTGTTTCTGTCTTTGTTAACTTATTGTTTGTTGATTGTTTCTGTTTTTGTTAACTTATTGTTTGTTGATTGTTTCTGTCTTTGTTAAGTTATAGTTTGTTGATTGTTTCCGTCTTTGTTAATTTATTGTTTGTTGATTGTTTCTGTCTTTGTTAACTTATAGTTTGTTGATTGTTTCTGTCTTTGTTAACTTATTGTTTGTTGATTGTTTCTGTCTTTGTTAACTTATTGTTTGTTGATTGTTTCTGTCTTTGTTAACTTATAGTTTGTTGATTGTTTCTGTCTTTGTTAACTTATTGTTTTTGACTGTTTCTGTCTTTGTTAACTTATAGTTTGTTGATTGTTACTCTCTTTGTTAACTTATAGTTTGTTGATTGTTTCTGTCTTTGTTAACTTATAGTTTGTTTATTGTTTCTGTCTTTGTTAACTTATAATTTGTTGACTGTTTCCGTCTTCGTTAACTTATAGTTTGTTGATTGTTTCTGTCTTTGTTAACTTATTGTTTGTTGACTGTTGCTGTCTTTGTTAACTTATAGTTTGTTTATTGTTTCTGTCTTTTTAACTTATTGTTTGTTGATTGTTTCTGTCTTTGTTAACTTATTGTTTGTTGACTGTTGCTGTCTTTGTTAACTTATAGTTTGTTTATTGTTTCTGTCTTTGTTAACTTATAGTTTGTTGATTGTTTCTGTCTTTGTTAACTTATTGTTTGTTGATTGTTTCTGTCTTTGTTAACTTATTGTTTGTTTATTGTTTCTGTCTTTGTTAACTTATAGTTTGTTGATTGTTTCCTTCTTTGTTAACTTATAGTTTGTTGACTGTTTCCGTCTTTGTTAACTTATAGTTTGTTGATTGTTTCTGTCTTTGTTAACTTATAGTTTGTTGACTGTTTCTGTCTTTGCTAACTTATAGTTTGTTGATTGTTTCTGTCTTTGTTAACTTATTGTTTGTTGATTGTTTCTGTTTCTGTTATATTTTATGAACTATTATATTTCTATCTGCGGTCGAGTTTTCTATTCTTTTCCCTTTCAAAGAATAAACAAGAACTCGAAGTGTTTTAAGTACTTACCCTCACTTCACCCTTGTCTCTTCCTAGCGGGACATAATGCTTTAGTCATCCGGGACTTAAATGGCTTTCCCATTAAGATCAATGCATGATCAAAAGTGCTAAAGATGAACATGTTTCACTACTGTTAGGTATCTTTTCACTTTCACCAAAGGTAGAATCGAAAGGAGAAAGCTTTGAGATATAATTTAATAGCCGGAATATTCGTTTCCTGGACGAAAGTTATGTGAATCTGTGATTAATGAAAGGCTATCTTCGCACATAAACGTTGTTTCTCTTATATGTTGTCGACACCAAACATTATCGACCTTAGCCCAAGAGTTGGAGGTGGGTGGTGATGATTAGCTGCCTTCCCTCTTCTCTTACACTGCTAAATTAGGGACGTCTAGCGTAGATAGTCCTTGAGTAGCTTTGCGCAAAATGTAAAACAAGCAAACCCTTGTATGTAATTAAAAAAAGAAACAAAATGTAGAAAACATAAAATGTGAAACAGCAAGTTTGTATGTATCTCTGCATGGACCTAAAAATCCTTCATGTCAAATTTGTTGAAGGTCCATCCATAACGGGCGAAGTAGTGATAAAACAACAGCAACAAATATACGCTTATAAAAACCATAAAATACAAAACTCATTGGCCCGGCATGGCGAAGTGTGTTAAGGCGTTTGACTCTTAATCCCGGTCGTACTAAAC
Organism: Tachypleus tridentatus; assembly: GCF_004210375.1. Lineage (NCBI taxonomy): Eukaryota > Metazoa > Arthropoda > Merostomata > Xiphosura > Limulidae > Tachypleus > Tachypleus tridentatus. The sequence goes on along the minus strand of NC_134836.1, from coordinate 119,068,200 downwards.
ATGCTCGCCCTTTTAGCCGTGGGAGCATTATAATGGTACGGTCAATCCCACTATGCATTCGTAAAAGAGCAGCCCAAGAGTTGACAGTTGAGGTTAATAACTTGCTGCCTTCCCTCTAGTCTTACACTGCTAAATTAGGGACGGCTAGCACAGATAACCTCCGAGTTGCTTTGTGTGAAATTCAAAACAAGCAAAACTGATAATTTGTATGTATTCATACACGTACTTAATGAACCCCTACACCAACTGGTCATATGCTCCGAAACAGTTACAGGGACACAAAGTAGTATTATTTTTTATATAGATTCAGTTATTTAGAAATATGTATTATTCAACGTATTACCATATATGTCGATTACAAACCTCTCCTTATAAGGTTTGCACTTTTTTAACAGTCTTGTCCAGTATAATAGCTCCCCCCCTCGCGAAATATGTACACCGTAGAATTTAATGTAAACGAAATCTATTTTATTTCAGGACTTTCGCTGTAAGTTATATAAAAAGTTATCTGCGCGTAGCAGTCTCTAATTTTGAACAGAGCGATGAGCAGTAGGGCCATCGGTAAATAGCACCCTCCGCCAAATTTTGGACTACTCATATCTGACTTTTGAACAACTAACTACGAATCACGAATTCTAGAATTCACAACCACGCACGTTAATTGTTGCACAATGGAATAATCTGGGTTTGTTGGCTGTGGGGGATCAAACCCCAGATTCTAATACTATAAATATTTCAATGTGAATGTCGAGCTATATGGGAAATAGATCATGTTTTTTTCTCTTCGTTTTGTTAGGGGAATTATTTTGTTTTTGTAATACATAAATTTATATATGTATGTGTTTTCTTTTTACAAACCACATCGCGCTATCTGCTGAGTATTTTGCGTTTATTGGTGTATGATTCTTTGTTTAAAATTTTCCAAGGAAGTATTGTGGGTTTTCAGTTAGAATGGTGATAACCAGTACTATAATATTCACATCGCAAAATCCAGGAACAATATTAAAATGTCCATCCAGATTACAATATCCGGTACCAATACAGCTAAGTCATCCAGATCAGTACTGCAATACTGACTATATTGTGTTATGAAGATTTAATGTTAAAATATCCTGACTATACCATAAATATTACGTTTGTTGTTATACGCAGAGTTACATAATGGGCCATTTGTTTCTGTCCACCGCAGGTATGGAAATCTTATTTATAACGTTATAAGCCAATAGGGTTGAATATTCACGTTGATAGGCGTCAAATCTGTTTCAATTAATATTCTATAGTCTTGTTAAATGATTTTTATAAAATGTTATTGCTATGCCTTTTAATACCAGTGATTAAGATGTTAAACCTCCATAAAAGTGAATATAGGCCTAACTTTCACAGAGTAATAAATAAACTTAAGTGTTCTGAGAATTGTTTAATTTCGAAGCCCAAGTCCAAGGAAGGGCAATTTAACGTTGAAAGATAATTTATATCTAAACAGAGTTAAAAGTCTGTGTAAAAAAATAGTCAAAGGTTAAAACAATTTACACTAAAATAATTAAATAAGCAATGAAAATAGTAGTGTAACATACAATTCAGTGTTGAAGCTATGAAATGCTGATCTAAACGAGTGCTGTAACTTGAATTTTACACTGATGTCTTTTTGACTGCTTATTCATAACGATAAACAACGAGGCTTAAGATATCGTAAATTAAGTCAAAATAACCACAACAATAATGGTCACTGCCAACTTGTTTTTTATTTCGTAATACAACAAGAATATATATTATACATATATTAGAATAAAGACTTGATTGAGATAACTTGTTTAAAAACTTCTAAAGATACAAATCTTTTGACGCCAGTAGAATATTTAAAAGTGTGTGAAATAACACATCACGAATAAAATTTTTATCCTCAATATTAAACATTTGAGAATAAATTGAGTTTTAAAATAACTTTGATTCCATAGAGAGCGCTACAAGGCATCAGTGAAATAATAAAAAGTAATAGTTTTACGACTTCGTAATTAAAATGCGCCAGGTATATATTAGGTTGAGGAATAATTCGTGAGCGTTTTTAAATAATTTCATTCAAGCATTACATCCAAGACTATACAATACTCAATGCATGAACACATTACACCCAAAACATTTATTATGATACTTTATTTCATGTAATACCTAGGTATATAGTATGCATTGTTTTAAACGAAATTGCAAGAAATTAAATGCGAAAAGCAGATGGTGTCGAAAATGCTCGATTTTGTCTACTTGACATTCCACTTAATGAGCTGAAAATGAAAGCAAATATTAAAGACATATGAAAATCAAACACACCATCTATTAGAGCAAAAAATTATCTACCAAATGACATGAAATATTTTGCGAAAGCGTTTCATTTATGAATATATTTTTTTAACTTGAAAAAACGCTCACGAATTATTCCTCAACCCAATATATATATATATCAGTTGTAACCAGTTAACTATAATTTAAGTATAACACAAATATAAATACATTTTTTTTTATTAAAATCAACATGTGCCACCAACTGTTTATAGAAATTTTAATAAAAAAACAACAAAATTATTATATAATAAAGTATAACACTTGCAAATCTTGAGGTAATAAACTGGAAAGTCTTTTCGAAATTAGTTACACATTTAATAATAATTTTTTGTATTACCATTGTCAGTTGTGTGCAAATGCATTACAATATATAGAGTAGTTTATATCATTATTGGATCTATACACTGTATGAAAGAATAACACTGACTAAATACCCTGAATTAAAGGTTAATATTTTTGTATATTGAAAATGTATTCCCAAAACATATCTCTGGTGACACTGACAGTTACGACCTTCAGGTTGCCAACTTTGTGTATCATACCCAAGTATAAGTCTCGCTTCCACCAATTTTTAAACCACACTTAAATGCCACTGGCGATATTTGTATCGCAATATTCTCAACTTATGCAAATTTGCCCTCTATCCTGGTGCTGTACATCAGTACCTCACTGAGATAACGTAATGTTTGTTTCGAAATTAAAACCATCCTAGTCACTGACACTGACTCTTAATGGAGACGAAGTGTGGGAGAGTGTCAGAAGAAGTATTATTGGAAATACATTTTGAATTTATGAAAACGGTAGCTTTCAAAACACACTTACTTCTACCGACACACAGCTAGAATCCCATATTAAAGTGGAGTGACTAATGACGGCACTATCCATACAGAAAGTGTTTGCACAGATCATGAGCATACCAAGATTGGTAACCAAGTGGGAGAACTGTACTATATCCAGTAAAGGTATGCTCGTCACCTAAAACTTGGGTGTAGAAGAAAGGGTGGAATAGTACATGAGTGGTTGTCACACAAGGTCGGCTCCAATCAGAGACCAGAAGTTCAACCACTTAGGTTTGGAATTAATGGGCTCTTGGTACCTGTATCCCATGTTGGTTACTAGGGAAATTGTAGTGCAACATTAGAGTGAATCCCAACCTGTAGCCAAACAGTGACGTGTTCCAAACCACTGGAATCATGACAAGAAAGTAGAGAACACCAAGGTAAACGAACCTTTTCCTCCATCTTAAGAAGCGCAAAAGACATCACCCCAGACTCTCTAATGACGGGACCGTGCTATTTATGTTAATAAATTACCATTGTGAGTCTACAGACAGATTGGGCCGAATACAAAGCAACTTTAAAAAGTTAACCCTGATGTTAGGCTAAGGATTGCATGACTTCCAAGCATAAAGTTTTAATTTTTGAATGTCTGGGTGTAGAATGCCAAATCGGGGTTGCTGTAACTGAGACTGACCCACTTGAACATAATGAAGAAGGGGAAACCGTGGTTGTACCATATAGTGCAGGGCAACCAATATGGCGTAGATTAAACAATAACCAGAACTCGATACAACAGATGAATCAGGTGGAAGGCAAAAAGATGCAAACCAGTCTAGCCCTGACTGAATGTATCTGTTACCAAAGTCTGAGAATGAGGAAAGGAAACGAGGACCAAAAAACTTGTAGCCAAGAGTTCTTCTGAGTGGCAAATACATTGACTATTGGAGACCGAAACCAGGAGGAAGTCCATAAGATGTCTTCGCAACGCAGTATCCATTTGATAAGGCCGAGTCAGATGATTTGCTATTAAATTCATCACATCAGAATATGACCACCTAGAAGACTTAAGATGGGAGTGACCCTATTAAAGAACATCCAAAATTCGAAGATATAGAGATCTAGAGATGCCAACCATTACGATTTGAGCGTAATCATTACGATTTTGATGTATACATTACGACTATACGCTCATACAGACAAATATTACGACTTGGTGCAACTCCCAAATTATTATATATTATATAGGCCTATACAATAAAGTGATAAATTGTTCCCCTAGGGCTTGAAAGGGATGAAAAGAAAATTTATAGTGAGATACAAATAAATTTCGATAATAAATAAAATACATAGTCCAAATGGCTACTTGCGATAATCATGTTTGTGCTTGAAATAATAAAAAAAAATTGTATCTCTGACGTCTACCAATAGTTTGAGTGCGGTGCTTTGCTTCTCCATACTGGGTATGTGGGGGAATTCATAGTTACGTCATCAGTGCTTGTCAACCAATCAGCGCTCGCGCAGATGGGTATTTCTCATTTTCTAAGCGACATAGAAACACCAATGCGATCGTTCACAAGTTGGAAAAAAGAGGCCTCGTTCACCAGATTGTCTTGCTTCTGGCAAATCTAAAAGGACTAAAACTGTCTACAATCATTACGCTCAGTCATTTGAAATGGTTGGCATCTCTGTAGATCCCCCAAACGGGTGTCTCTTTAACGAGATATGCATGACACTACCACCAAATTGTCGGAATGAATAATTATTAATTTTCCTTTCAAGAGAGGAAGATCGTAAGACATTTCCGACTGAACAGCAAGAAGTTCTACAAATATTAATGTGAAGAGAAAATTCATCGTACGTCCATAGACTCTGGGATTCCTGATCACTGATATATTTCCCATTACATGAAATGAAACAACTGGAAAACTACGAACCTCGAGACAAGGATCGGAACAGAAACACCGACAGTAGTGTGGTTCTGATCTAAACATCACTCGAGATCTAATATTTCGCTTCTAATCCAGTTCATGTCCCATTGGTCATGCATTAACTGCTGAAGGGACCATGTGTTCTCGTCCCAGAGGAATGAGAGATTCTAAGGATGCCCACATTTCCAGAAGAGTCATGCATGCATTAGGAAAAGAGGACACGAGTAAGTGACTGCTCCCTCCATAGCTTGGAGTTATCTGATTCCAACTCAAATACGTGTTGAAAATGACCCCAGGTGGACAGTGTATTGAGTTGACAATAAAATGGATTTCTCTGTTCTAATAAGAAACTCAGACTGAGCGTGCTGATTAGCTCCCTAACAAGGTGGTGCCAGAAGTAACTACTGTGCACAGTCCCAAATAATGAACGTGATGAGAAAAAGCTCATACCACTCCGGAGGAGACATATGATGCAGGAGTTAGGTCAAAGGACCTAGCCCTGAACTACATAATCTGACCCTTGTGCACAAAACACAGAAATCACGGGGATGAATTGGCTACAGGAATGTGAAGGTGTGTGTTAACTAATATGTACGTTGGTTATCTAGAGACATGGTGAAAAATACCATTGTAGGCTGAGAAAGGACTCTATACTGAACCAAGGAGGATCAAAGAGTTAGTTTAGATAAAACAGATGGATGAAAATATTCCGTCTTTTGGAGTACAACATCGAGATGGGAATAAAATCCTGGAAGAATGGGATTGGCTTTCTCTACTGTATTCTTGACCAACAAGTTCCTTACACCTTGGGATTAAAAAACATATTGTTTTTTCAGTTTGTTTTGAATTTCGCGAAAAGCTTCACGAGGGCTATCTGCTCTAGGCGTCTCTAATTTAGCAGTGTAAGACTAGAAAAGACAGCTAGTCATCATCACCCACCGCCAACTCGTGGACTACTATTTTACCAACGAATAATGGGATTGACCGTCACATTATAATGTTCCCATGGCTGGAAGGGCGAACATATTTGGTGCGACGGGGATTCGAACCCGCGACCATCAGATTAGGATTTAAATGGTGTGTAAAAGATTGGAACATATGAGAGCAATGCTAATGTGAGCAAAGTTGAAAATCTGAAGTCTGAGGACTAGCTGTCACTGTCAGTAGAGGTAAGTGTGAAACATTCTTTACTTTGCCATTTATCAACATATAGACATTTCAATAGCATTACTAGATCTTTAAACCATTTAATGGAGTAATATTAACGGTGATTCATTGTAATAACTTTGTGTTTTGCTTTACAGAACTCGTATTAAAATAATAATGTACACAATTTGCGTGACTCTTCAATATAATTAAATGTGCGTCTAATAATACGGTGCGTTACTGAAATCAAAAGATAATGTAATAACGTAAATGATTGTTATATAACAAATGTTAAATAAGTCAATAACAGCTGTTGATTGTAAACAACAAATATACTTGGTTTTTATAACAAGTGGTGGAACTATACCATGGCAAGTAATTTTTTTTCCCTTTTATAACTGGTTGTTATATAGACAATAATTACGTAAAGACAGAAGAATACTCCGAATTTTATAGGTTTAAGTTTAAAATTTACTATGAACAAACAAACCAATTATAGCTTTGTCTCCATGTTAATGGGCCCGGCTAGGCCAAGCGTGTTAAGGCGTGCGACTCGTAATCTGAGGGTCGAAGGTTCGCATCCCGGTCGCGCCAAACATGCTCGCCCTTTCAGCCGTGGGGGCGTTATAATGTCACGGTCAATCCCACTATTCGTTGGTAAAAGAGTAGCCCAAGAGTTGGCGGTGGGTGGTGATGACTAGCTGCCTTCCCTCTAATCTTACACTGCTAAATTAGGGACGGCTAGCACAGATAGCCCTCGAGTAGCTTTGTGCGAAATTCCAAAACAAACAAACAAAACCATGTTAATACTGATGTTACCCATTGAAATATGGTTCATAGAAGTTTCATCTTTACATCATTCTTGTATATTTTTTCTCGAATAATTCTGCATATCTATCTGCTGACAAAACAACTAAAAGTAATAAATAATAACGATTATGTTTTTTAATGTAATTTTTCTAGACAAGTTTTCGTTTGTTAATTGATAAATTTTTAGGTGAAAGACAACATCCTCACGTTTCCATACTAGTTAGTACTAAGGTCTTCCTGCTGAGAGTAAATTCGTTTTACATATCAGTGAAGCCACTTTATCAGCTAATTAGTGAAACAATTGCCAACCATTTGTGCTTCTGTTACTATCTGTTTATGTTTAGTTTTCAACTGAGATACAAACGATTTCACTTGTAATTCTTTATGGAAGGTCGAAGTATCACGATAGTCAGCAGTGGGATAAGCACACAGGAACACTTTGAAAGTAGCTACAAACATAATATTGTACTCGAATTGCTGCACAGTATCTACCAAGGTGGTTCTAAACGGTTCCTAAATACGTCTGTGTGTCATTTGGAGACTCTTGTGCTTGGTTCGTGATGAACTGACGAACTTCAATTACCTTACCACATCAAAATACTTTTCCCAGTCCCAACGCTAAAACTTTGCGGAAAATGCTTTCTTTTTGGCCAATAAAAATGTCCCCCACTGACTTGTTAGAAACCTAATAAACCTCTTACATCCCCATGGCTGAGTAATATATAACTAAAAACTACTAAAATTCTTGAATAAGAAAATATCCAGTGTATCTTCATGAATGTTAACACTGACCAGTTATTAATCTGATATTAATTAGATCAGACGTTTACCATAACGAGTATAAATAAAGCAGTCAGTAGGTTGTCGTTGAGTGAAAATAATACATCTACAAGTACAAAGTAGAGAAAAAGGTTCCACACAAAAGTGAAAACCAAGAGATATGTTTGCTGATTTAAAGCTACTCGAGGGCTACGTGCACTAGCCCTATTTAATATATAAGTGATAAACTAAAGGGAATGCAGTCAATAAGCTAGTCAAGACAACCCACTGTCAACCCTAATAGAATAGTGTGACTGCCTGTTACATTACAACATTCTCGCAGTTGAAAGGGCGAGCATGTTCAGTTATTGAACTCCACCCCAACCACCAAACACCAAATTTGTTTCAGCACAAATTCGAACATTAGGGTGTCTGTGCCTTGTCCACTGTGAGGAAGTGAACCCTAGACTTTAACATTGTAAGTAGTTACTTCCTGGCCTGCCAGGGGACGTGATCAAACCAATAACTGTCAGATGAAAGTTTTCGTAAACTAAAAAGTTAAACTAATATTTATGAAATAGATCCACAAGATAAGTGGTTGATAAATACACTTTAAACAGAATAAAGTGAAGAAGACGATAAATTACGAAATAAAATCATGGTTTCAAGAAGCGATCAATGAAATAATAATGTGGGTGAAAACGTATTGGGAGTGCCTGCCACAAAAGATGAAATAATTATAGAACTCAACGTCCGAAGAATCTAACATGTACCTCTTGTAACAAACAAGGTCTCAACACCTTGGAAGTGTTAAGATATTATAGAAAGGTTAATTACTGGCACAGGTGGTCAAGCATCAGTCATTATTTGAAAGATAGAAAAATATATTGGACACTGTTTTGTAACAAGAGTCTAAGAAAATAGCGACTGTTCTAAAATTGAGGTCAACACGTGACGACTACAAATAAAAAATACGTGAATTAAGTTCGTAAGGACTTTGCACGACATTATTTTAAAACTTATAAAGGTGTTACAATCAGTTCAGGATGACTGTTCCCCAAACTGTCCTTTTCTGTTGTTAGTTCTCTGAGGTCAGAAGAACTGGTGCAATAGTTAACATTTGAAATTCCGACTTTCTGTGAGGACTGGCTGTTGAGGTCAGAGGCACTAGCTTTCGACGTCATAGTTGGCATTGATGACGTAGGTTTCTTTAGGGGACGGTCTCTCTGTCGGTGTAGAAATAATGAACCATTAAATGCATTGCATAAATTATTTATCACAAACCTTACTATAACTTCAATATTAGTTTGAAATGTATATTCTTATGTAGAATATGCACGAAACAAAATTAATTAATTAATTAATTAGTAGGTAATTAATTACTTAGTAGGTAATTAATTAATTAATTAATTAACTTAGTAGGTAAACTTAAAGTTTATTTTTGTAATTAAGCACAAAGCTATACAATTGGCTATCTATGCTCTGCCCACCACGGGTATCGAAATCCGGTTTCTAACGTTGCAAGTCTACAGAAATACCGCTGTGTCACTGAGGAGCAAACCTAAAGTAGGATAGTAGTGAGTGAAGGAAGTAACTCTGTAAAAATTAAAGATATACAGCACTATGCAAATATGCTCTCGCAATGTAAAAAATTAGATTTCAGGCTACTTTCAAAGAACAATGGAAGGTAAATAACATTATCAAAATATTAATAATATTCATATTCAGCAAGCAGTTAATATTTTATGTTTCTCTCTTTTATCTGAATAACTGTAGACAATCTGTCAGGCAACGTTGAAACACATTTAGTCAATGTGTCCTTTGGTATTTAACTAGAATGTCTTTAATACATTCTCGAAGAGTTTATTTGGAAGCAACTATTGATTTCTGAAGTTTTTGATCTATCAAATCCCAGATCTCAACTGGGCTGAGGTCAGGGCTCTGTGAAGGTCATTTGTCATTTGAATGACTCTAGCAGTTTCTTTCTTAGCTAAGTAATTTCTGCATAGGTTGGATAAGTATTTAGGGTCAGAATCATTTACCAATAATTTACCTATTTTCAAATTTACTTGTCTCGGTATCACAATATGGGGTGTACTTAACAGTATTTGGGTAGTATTTCAGGCCTACAGTAATTCGTTGAAGAGTCCAATGACCATCACGTAAAACTTTTATGTCAACTGTCTGCTCTACTGACAATTCTCTACGCTTTGTTTGAGCCGTAGCATGACAACGAAACCTAATACAGTAAAATCTGTCTGAGGTGGAATCTCACGGGACAAAGTAAAATTTCCGGCTTACATTTTCTCAATAATATATATAGTTTTGAGCGGAACGTTATACTTGCTTGGTTCAAGACGTTTCTGAATAAAGTTATTATACTGTTTATGCTATATTTATTAAATAAACATTCAAAATATACATAAGTACACAACATCTTAATCAAGTTTATTTGAAGAAAGTGTCCAATTTCAACTGTTTCATTTTTTAATGGACTTTCTCATGTGGTTAAAAGAGAACACCAGTTCTACGGCTTTTTCATGAAGTTCATTTTCCACTTCATTTTTCCATACAATTTAATAGTATTAATATAACTTAATACTGGTGATGAAGTAGGAATTTCTATTTCCTCACTATCTTTTCCATTTTGTTCATCTTCTGAATCTCTCACACTGTTATCTTGAGATTCTATTATAGATTTTAAATCAGTTTGATCAGTTCCTGTTAAAACATTCTTGTCAACGTTCACAGAATATCTGCATCAATCTTCTCAGTCAGAGTTTGGATTTCACTAGAATCGTCATAACAAACAACTTCTAAACAATCTCCGCCATTTTCAAGAATAAATCCACAGTTTTGAAAGCACTTTATTATGTATTTAATTAAATAACTTAACAATGCAATTGTATCTAACACGTCAATTTTCATGGTTATTTCAGATGCTCTCTTACAGTCGTCCATGTTTACAATAATATACTGAAGCATCAGTTTTCTGTATTTCAATTGTATACATTGTATAATTCCATAATCTAGTGGCTGTAGAACTGATGTTGTACATGGAGGTAGAAAGACTAAACGAACATTTGAAAGTTGAACTTTTGGGTGACAAGTTACATTATCTGGGAAAAGTAGAATATTCCTATTTTCTTGTTCCATTCTTTTGTTTAATTTGTTCAAAAATTCCTCGAATGTAACACTTGTCATCCACGCTTTATTATTCGCTTTCCATTCCACAGGAAGTTGATTCTTAAATTTTTGAAACAGCGCAGATTTTCACTTTTATCCATAACTCATGGTTTCTCTAGTATTCCATCAACAAATGCGACCACAAGTACAGTAAATAGATCTTTCAAACAGCGACCTCTGGAATAATGACGGTAGAAATAAAAACAGAATATATTTAACCAATACTTACCGTAACAAAATGTCTGAGAATTTATTAATATTTAAACAAATTATTAATTGAATAAAAAATTAGTATTTAATCAAAAACATGTTTTCAGCCTTACTCAGGTTCTAATCCTACTTGTTGACAGATGAGGAGGTAGGTGAAAAACGGAAAGTTTTCCGTCCGCGTTACGCAAGTTCCGTGATATAGAGGGCGTTTTATAAGAGAAATCTTTAGATAATGCTGTAATATTTTGACATTTCCAGCTTGTACATGTTTTACTGTTTTTATCAAGGTTTATTTGTGGCGTGCTATTAAACTAATGTCTTCTAGCATACACCGGTATCATATATTAGATCCTTTCTATATAGTTAAGACACTCGTGAGGAACCATGACAGTTTTTGCAGACCCTGAGTTTGACCAGTATGTTCATTCAAGCAAAACCATTGTGACGTGGTATTGTTACAAGTACATGGGAATTCTAAAGAATTACAAGTTTTCTCACCCATGCTTATTCACTCGTCAACAGGGATTAGTGTTAATTTACATTCTGTAATGGAAGGAATAACAAAGTATTCTCTTGCCCTAACATTTTTGCACGGTACTGTATGTAGATTTTAATGGGCTTTGATAAACGTTACAAATATTGCAACTACACCTTTCAAACAGTAATTTATCTGCTAAAAGTTTGGGTGTTGCTAGCACTAAATCACGTTTGTAAACACACTCGAATAATGAGACGTAACTCAGAAAAAGAAGTACCTAAAATGTACCACGTCCAGTTAAGCCTAATGAGTTCATTTTAGTCCTAAGAAATCGTTGGGAAAATGGCTAAAATCCGGAAGTTTTGATATTCAGTTTTCTTTTTGAACTAAACATTTTGTACGATTTTTCTGTGTCTGCAGGGTAAATTATCCCAAACTAAAGTCTGGGGAAACTTATCTTTAATAGGTCAAAAGTACTTGACCTAAGACGGTAATTTGAACAATGAGTTCACTAGGATAAAATGGTAATAATTTATAAATGATATTGTTTAAGACCCGGAATGGCCAGGTGGTTAAGGCACTCGACTCATAATCTGATGGTTACGGGTTTGAGTCCCCGTCACACCATACGTGCTCATCCTTTCAGCCGTAAGAGCGTTATAAAGTAACGATCAATCCCACTATTCATTGGTAAAAGAGTAGCCCAAACGTTGGCTGGGGGGGGGGGGGGTGATGGCTAGCTGCCTTCCCATTAGTCTCACAGTGCTAAATTAGGGACGACTAGCGTAGATAGCCCTCCTGTAGCTTTGCGCGAAATTAAAAGAAAACAAACCCATATTACTTAAAACACTCAATACTTAAAGATATTTATATCAATATAAAATAATCAAATAAATGAGTTTTCATAGAATACTGGGTATAATGATTGGATAAAAGATATTAACACAATAAATACATAAATATTATTCTATATATTTGGCAGAAAGTTAGGAAAAGAAAGAACTATCCAGATAATTTGTATTCCATCCAACATTATTAGGGTTAGTAGCACAAGAACTGAACAATAAAGATGTTTCATTGTTCTTTTCTGTTTTGCATAATCCATCTAGTGTGCATTAAAAAAAGATACATAATTATATGTAATTTTAAGTGATAAAAAAACAAGTATTTCGTATTTTTAAATTCCCAACAGAAAATATTGAAATGAAATGCTACTTATTTCTGTGAATAAATAAGTCTGTTAAAGTATTTTAAAAAATCACAAAGGCAATGTTAAGAAGCGATGAACACCACAACCCGTGGTTTGTGTGTGAACCTAAAGTGGTGACTGGCTGCTTAACAAAAACAAGGGCAAGCTAGAGGAAGAAAAATCATTCTGTGGAACAAAACAGACAGGAACAGTGGGGACCTCGAACTGAGAGATGTCTGGGATGCACCGGAAAAGGTTAAAACCTAAGAAGTTAGATAATGGGTTCGCCTCCTTCTAGTCTTAGGGACGGCTAGCGCAGATAGCCCTTGAGTAGCTTTGCGCGAAAATCAAAACAAACAAGTAATTCGCCATTTCTGGAAATGGAAAAGAAATGTTTAAAGTTTGACATTGTGTTTTGTTAACTGAAACTTTGGTAAGTCGAATAGATCGAAGGTTTACCTTATTGGGAGAGTACCAGTAGCGGCTATCTTTAAAACAGCGAAAAAAGACTTTGCCGAAAGGCTGTCTAAATGTAGTGGAGGACACAATTAAAATTCTAACTAACAAGGTTAGTTTTCCAGCCTGCACATCAAACTTACCAGCGATAGTGATGTTTTCAAGATAATAGCTGGTAGAATAATGAGAACACAGTTTGTAGATATTCAATAACAAGTGGTGCTACTAACTGTTACTACTTGTATTTGTATTGGATATTCAATAACAAGTGGTGCTACTAACTGTTACTACTTGTATTTGTATTTGATATTCAATAACAAGTGGTGCTACTAACTGTTACTACTTGTATTTGTATTGGATATTCAATAACAAGTGGTGCTACTAACTGTTACTACTTGTACTTGTATTTGATATTCAATAACAAGTGGTGCTACTAACCGTTACTCCTCGTATTTGTATTGGATATTCAATAACAAGTGGTGCTACTAACTGTTACTACTTGTATTTGTATTGGATATTCAATAACAATGGTTCTACTAACTGTTACTACTTGTATTTGTATTTGATATTCAATAACAAATGGTGCTACTAACTGTTACTACTCGTATTTGTATTTGATATTCAATAACAAGTGGTGCTACTAACTGTTACTACTTGTATTTGTATTTGATATTCAATAACAATGGTGCTACTAACTGTTACTACTTGTATTTGTATTTGATATTCAATAACAATGGTGCTACTAACTGTTACTACTTGTATTTGTATTTGATATTCAATAACAATGGTGCTACTAACTGTTACTACTTGTATTTGTATTTGATATTCAATAGCAAGTGGTGCTACTAACTGTTACTACTTGTATTTGTATTTGATATTCAATAACAATGGTGCTACTAACTGTTACTACTTGTATTTGTATTTGATATTCAATAACAATGGTGCTACTAACTGTTACTACTTGTATTTGCATTTGATATTCAATAACAATGGTGCTACTAACTGTTACTACTTGTATTTGTATTTGATATTCAATAACAATGGTGCTACTAACTGTTACTACTTCTATTTGTATTTGATATTCAATAACAAGTGGTGCTACTAACTGTTACTACTTGTATTTGTATTGGATATTCAATAACAAGTGGTGCTACTAACTGTTACTACTTGTACTTGTATTTGATATTCAATAACAATGGTGCTACTAACTGTTACTACTTGTATTTGTATTTGATATTCAATAACAATGGTGCTACTAACTGTTACTACTTCTATTTGTATTTGATATTCAATAACAAGTGGTGCTACTAACTGTTACTACTTGTATTTGTATTGGATATTCAATAACAATGGTGCTACTAACTGTTACTACTTGTATTTGTATTTGATATTCAATAACAAGTGGTGCTACTAACTGTTACTACTTGTACTTGTATTTGATATTCAATAACAAGTGGTGCTACTAACTGTTACTACTTGTATTTGTATTTGATATTCAATAACAAGTGGTGCTACTAACAGTTACTACTTGTATTTGTATTTGATATTCAATAACAATGGTGCTACTAACTGTTACTACTTCTATTTGTATTTGATATTCAATACAAAGTGGTGCTACTAACTGTTACTACTTGTATTTGTATTGGATATTCAATAACAAGTGGTGCTACTAACTGTTACTACTTGTATTTGCATTTGATATTCAATAACAAGTGGTGCTACTAACTGTTACTACTTGTATTTGCATTTGATATTCAATAACAAGTGGTGCTACTAACTGTTACTACTTGTATTTGTATTTGATATTCAATAACAATGATGCTACTAACTGTTACTCCTCGTATTTGTATTTGATATTCAATAACAAGTGGTGCTACTAACTGTTACTACTTGTATTTGCATTTGATATTCAATAACAAGTGGTGCTACTAACTGTTACTACTTGTATTTGTATTTGATATTCAATAACAATGATGCTACTAACTGTTACTCCTCGTATTTGTATTTGATATTCAATAACAATGGTGCTACTAACTGTTACTACTTGTATTTGTATTTGATATTCAATAACAATGGTGCTACTAACTGTTACTACTTCTATTTGTATTTGATATTCAATAACAAGTGGTGCTACTAACTGTTACTACTTGTATTTGTATTGGATATTCAATAACAAGTGGTGCTACTAACTGTTACTACTTGTACTTGTATTTGATATTCAATAACAAGTGGTGCTACTAACCGTTACTACTCGTATTTGTATTTGATATTCAATAACAAGTGGTGCTACTAACTGTTACTACTTGTACTTGTATTTGATATTCAATAACAATGGTGCTACTAACTGTTACTACTTGTATTTGTATTGGATATTCAATAACAATGGTTCTACTAACTGTTACTACTTGTATTTGTATTTGATATTCAATAACAAGTGGTGCTACTAACTGTTACTACTTGTATTTGCATTTGATATTCAATAACAAGTGGTGCTACTAACTGTTACTACTTGTATTTGTATTTGATATTCAATAACAATGGTGCTACTAACTGTTACTACTTCTATTTGTATTTGATATTCAATAACAAGTGGTGCTACTAACTGTTACTACTTGTATTTGTATTGGATATTCAATAACAAGTGGTGCTACTAACTGTTACTACTTGTACTTGTATTTGATATTCAATAACAAGTGGTGCTACTAACTGTTACTACTTGTATTTGTATTTGATATTCAATAACAAGTGGTGCTACTAACTGTTACTACTTGTACTTGTATTTGATATTCAATAACAAGTGGTGCTACTAACTGTTACTACTTGTATTTGTATTTGATATTCAATAACAAGTGGTGCTACTAACTGTTACTACTTGTATTTGTATTTGATATTCAATAACAAGTGGTGCTACTAACTGTTACTACTTGTACTTGTATTTGATATTCAATAACAAGTGGTGCTACTAACTGTTACTACTTGTATTTGCATTTGATATTCAATAACAAGTGGTGCTACTAACTGTTACTACTTGTATTTGTATTTGATATTCAATAACAAGTGGTGCTACTAACTGTTACTACTTGTACTTGTATTTGATATTCAATAACAAGTGGTGCTACTAACTGTTACTACTTGTACTTGTATTTGATATTCAATAACAAGTGGTGCTACTAACTGTTACTACTTGTATTTGTATTTGATATTCAATAACAAGTGGTGCTACTAACTGTTACTACTTGTATTTGTATTTGATATTCAATAACAATGGTGCTACTAACTGTTACTACTTGTATTTGTATTTGATATTCAATAACAAGTGGTGCTACTAACTGTTACTACTTGTATTTGTATTGGATATTCAATAACAATGGTGCTACTAACTGTTACTACTTGTATTTGTATTTGATATTCAATAACAATGGTGCTACTAACTGTTACTACTTCTATTTGTATTTGATATTCAATAACAAGTGGTGCTACTAACTGTTACTACTTGTATTTGTATTGGATATTCAATAACAAGTGGTGCTACTAACTGTTACTACTTGTACTTGTATTTGATATTCAATAACAAGTGGTGCTACTAACCGTTACTACTCGTATTTGTATTTGATATTCAATAACAAGTGGTGCTACTAACTGTTACTACTTGTACTTGTATTTGATATTCAATAACAATGGTGCTACTAACTGTTACTACTTGTATTTGTATTTGATATTCAATAACAAGTGGTGCTACTAACTGTTACTACTTGTACTTGTATTTGATATTCAATAACAAGTGGTGCTACTAACTGTTACTACTTGTACTTGTATTTGATATTCAATAACAAGTGGTGCTTCTAACTGTTACTACTTGTATTTGTATTTGATATTCAATAACAAGTGGTGCTACTAACTGTTACTACTTGTATTTGTATTTGATATTCAATAACAAGTGGTGCTACTAACTGTTACTACTTGTATTTGTATTGGATATTCAATAACAATGGTTCTACTAACTGTTACTACTTGTATTTGTATTTGATATTCAATAACAAGTGGTGCTACTAACTGTTACTACTTGTATTTGCATTTGATATTCAATAACAAGTGGTGCTACTAACTGTTACTACTTGTATTTGCATTTGATATTCAATAACAAGTGGTGCTACTAACTGTTACTACTTGTATTTGCATTTGATATTCAATAACAAGTGGTGCTACTAACTGTTACTACTTGTATTTGTATTTGATATTCAATAACAATGATGCTACTAACTGTTACTCCTCGTATTTGTATTTGATATTCAATAACAAGTGGTGCTACTAACTGTTACTACTTGTATTTGCATTTGATATTCAATAACAAGTGGTGCTACTAACTGTTACTACTTGTATTTGTATTTGATATTCAATAACAATGGTGCTACTAACTGTTACTACTTGTATTTGTATTTGATATTCAATAACAAGTGGTGCTACTAACTGTTACTACTTGTATTTGTATTGGATATTCAATAACAATGGTGCTACTAACTGTTACTACTTGTATTTGTATTTGATATTCAATAACAATGGTGCTACTAACTGTTACTACTTCTATTTGTATTTGATATTCAATAACAAGTGGTGCTACTAACTGTTACTACTTGTATTTGTATTGATATTCAATAACAAGTGGTGCTACTAACTGTTACTACTTGTATTTGTATTTGATATTCAATAACAAGTGGTGCTACTAACCGTTACTACTTGTATTTGTATTTGATATTCAATAACAAGTGGTGCTACTAACTGTTACTACTTGTATTTGTATTTGATATTCAATAACAATGGTGCTACTAACTGTTACTACTTGTATTTGTATTTGATATTCAATAACAAGTGGTGCTACTAACTGTTACTACTTGTACTTGTATTTGATATTCAATAACAAGTGGTGCTACTAACTGTTACTACTTGTACTTGTATTTGATATTCAATAACAAGTGGTGCTACTAACTGTTACTACTTGTATTTGTATTTGATATTCAATAACAAGTGGTGCTACTAACTGTTACTACTTGTATTTGTATTTGATATTCAATAACAAGTGGTGCTACTAACTGTTACTACTTGTATTTGTATTGGATATTCAATAACAATGGTTCTACTAACTGTTACTACTTGTATTTGTATTTGATATTCAATAACAAGTGGTGCTACTAACTGTTACTACTTGTATTTGTATTTGATATTCAATAACAAGTGGTGCTACTAACTGTTACTACTTGTATTTGTATTTGATATTCAATAACAATGGTGCTACTAACTGTTACTACTTATATTTGTATTTGATATTCAATAACAAGTGGTGCTACTAACTGTTACTACTTGTATTTGTATTTGATATTCAATAACAAGTGGTGCTACTAACTGTTACTACTTGTATTTGTATTTGATATTCAATAACAAGTGGTTCTACTAACTGTTACTACTTGTACTTGTATTTGATATTCAATAACAAGTGGTGCTACTAACTGTTACTACTTGTACTTGTATTTGATATTCAATAACAAGTGGTGCTACTAACTGTTACTACTTGTACTTGTATTTGATATTCAATAACAAGTGGTGCTACTAACTGTTACTACTTGTATTTGTATTTGATATTCAATAACAAGTGGTGCTACTAACTGTTACTACTTGTATTTGTATTGGATATTCAATAACAATGGTGCTACTAACTGTTACTACTTGTATTTGTATTTGATATTCAATAACAAGTGGTGCTACTAACTGTTACTACTTGTATTTGTATTTGATATTCAATAACAATGGTGCTACTAACTGTTACTACTTGTATTTGTATTTGATATTCAATAACAATGGTGCTACTAACTGTTACTACTTCTATTTGTATTTGATATTCAATAACAAGTGGTGCTACTAACTGTTACTACTTGTATTTGTATTTGATATTCAATAACAAGTGGTGCTACTAACTGTTACTACTTGTATTTGTATTTGATATTCAATAACAAGTGGTGCTACTAACTGTTACTACTTGTATTTGTATTTGATATTCAATAACAAGTGGTGCTACTAACTGTTACTACTTGTATTTGTATTTGATATTCAATAACAATGGTGCTACTAACTGTTACTACTTGTATTTGTATTTGATATTCAATAACAAGTGGTGCTACTAACTGTTACTACTTGTATTTGTATTTGATATTCAATAACAAGTGGTGCTACTAACTGTTACTACTTGTATTTGTATTTGATATTCAATAACAAGTGGTGCTACTAACTGTTACTACTTGTATTTGTATTTGATATTCAATAACAAGTGGTGCTACTAACTGTTACTACTTGTATTTGTATTTGATATTCAATAACAAGTGGTGCTACTAACTGTTACTACTTGTATTTGTATTTGATATTCAATAACAATGGTGCTACTAACTGTTACTACTTGTATTTGTATTTGATATTCAATAACAAGTGGTGCTACTAACTGTTACTACTTGTATTTGTATTTGATATTCAATAACAAGTGGTGCTACTAACTGTTACTACTTGTATTTGTATTTGATATTCAATAACAATGGTGCTACTAACTGTTACTACTTCTATTTGTATTTGATATTCAATAACAAGTGGTGCTACTAACTGTTACTACTTGTATTTGTATTTGATATTCAATAACAAGTGGTGCTACTAACTGTTACTACTTGTACTTGTATTTGATATTCAATAACAAGTGGTGCTACTAACTGTTACTACTTGTATTTGTATTTGATATTCAATAACAAGTGGTGCTACTAACTGTTACTACTTGTATTTGTATTTGATATTCAATAACAAGTGGTGCTACTAACTGTTACTACTTGTACTTGTATTTGATATTCAATAACAAGTGGTGCTACTAACTGTTACTACTTGTATTTGTATTTGATATTCAATAACAATGGTGCTACTAACTGTTACTACTTGTATTTGTATTTGATATTCAATAACAAGTGGTGCTACTAACTGTTACTACTTGTATTTGTATTGGATATTCAATAACAATGGTGCTACTAACTGTTACTACTTGTATTTGTATTTGATATTCAATAACAAGTGGTGCTACTAACTGTTACTACTTGTATTTGTATTTGATATTCAATAACAAGTGGTGCTACTAACTGTTACTACTTGTATTTGTATTTGATATTCAATAACAATGATGCTACTAACTGTTACTCCTCGTATTTGTATTTGATATTCAATAACAAGTGGTGCTACTAACTGTTACTACTTGTATTTGTATTTGATATTCAATAACAATGGTGCTACTAACTGTTACTACTTGTATTTGTATTTGATATTCAATAACAATGGTGCTACTAACTGTTACTACTTCTATTTGTATTTCATATTCAATAACAAGTGGTGCTACTAACTGTTACTACTTGTATTTGTATTGGATATTCAATAACAATGGTGCTACTAACTGTTACTACTTGTATTTGTATTTGATATTCAATAACAAGTGGTGCTACTAACTGTTACTACTTGTACTTGTATTTGATATTCAATAACAAGTGGTGCTACTAACTGTTACTACTTGTATTTGTATTGGATATTCAATAACAATGGTGCTACTAACTGTTACTACTTGTATTTGTATTTGATATTCAATAACAAGTGGTGCTACTAACTGTTACTATTTGTACTTGTATTTGATATTCAATAACAAGTGGTGCTACTAACTGTTACTACTTGTATTTGTATTTGATATTCAATAACAAGTGGTGCTACTAACTGTTACTACTTGTATTTGCATTTGATATTCAATAACAAGTGGTGCTACTAACTGTTACTACTTGTATTTGTATTTGATATTCAATAACAATGATGCTACTAACTGTTACTCCTCGTATTTGTATTTGATATTCAATAACAAGTGGTGCTACTAACTGTTACTACTTGTACTTGTATTTGATATTCAATAACAAGTGGTGCTACTAACTGTTACTACTTGTATTTGTATTTGATATTCAATAACAAGTGGTGCTACTAACTGTTACTACTTGTACTTGTATTTGATATTCAATAACAAGTGGTGCTACTAACTGTTACTACTTGTATTTGTATTTGATATTAAATAACAATGGTGCTACTAACTGTTACTACTTGTATTTGTATTTGATATTCAATAACAAGTGGTGCTACTAACTGTTACTACTTGTATTTGTATTTGATATTCAATAACAAGTGGTGCTACTAACTGTTACTACTTGTATTTGTATTTGATATTCAATAACAAGTGGTGCTACTAACTGTTACTACTTGTATTTGTATTTGATATTCAATAACAAGTGGTGCTACTAACTGTTACTACTTGTATTTGTATTTGATATTCAATAACAAGTGGTGCTACTAACTGTTACTACTTGTATTTGTATTTGATATTCAATAACAAGTGGTGCTACTAACTGTTACTACTTGTACTTGTATTTGATATTCAATAACAAGTGGTGCTACTAACTGTTACTACTTGTATTTGTATTTGATATTCAATAACAAGTGGTGCTACTAACTGTTGCTACTTGTATTTGTATTGGATATTCAATAACAATGGTGCTACTAACTGTTACTACTTGTATTTGTATTTGATATTCAATAACAAGTGGTGCTACTAACTGTTACTACTTGTATTTGCATTTGATATTCAATAACAAGTGGTGCTACTAACTGTTACTACTTGTATTTGTATTTGATATTCAATAACAATGATGCTACTAACTGTTACTCCTCGTATTTGTATTTGATATTCAATAACAAGTGGTGCTACTAACTGTTACTACTTGTATTTGTATTGGATATTCAATAACAATGGTGCTACTAACTGTTACTACTTGTATTTGTATTTGATATTCAATAACAATGGTGCTACTAACTGTTACTACTTCTATTTGTATTTGATATTCAATAACAAGTGGTGCTACTAACTGTTACTACTTGTATTTGTATTTGATATTCAATAACAATGGTGCTACTAACTGTTACTACTTGTATTTGTATTTGATATTCAATAACAAGTGGTGCTACTAACTGTTACTATTTGTACTTGTATTTGATATTCAATAACAAGTGGTGCTACTAACTGTTACTACTTGTATTTGTATTTGATATTCAATAACAAGTGGTGCTACTAACTGTTACTACTTGTATTTGTATTTGATATTCAATAACAAGTGGTGCTACTAACTGTTACTACTTGTATTTGTATTTGATATTCAATAACAATGATGCTACTAACTGTTACTCCTCGTATTTGTATTTGATATTCAATAACAAGTGGTGCTACTAACTGTTACTACTTGTATTTGTATTTGATATTCAATAACAAGTGGTGCTACTAACTGTTACTACTTGTATTTGTATTTGATATTCAATAACAATGG
Source organism: Tachypleus tridentatus (assembly GCF_004210375.1). Lineage (NCBI taxonomy): Eukaryota > Metazoa > Arthropoda > Merostomata > Xiphosura > Limulidae > Tachypleus > Tachypleus tridentatus. Next base: position 119,045,503 of record NC_134836.1, on the reverse strand, counting down.
TGCTACTAACTGTTACTACTTGTATTTGTATTTGATATTCAATAACAAGTGGTGCTACTAACTGTTACTACTTGTATTTGTATTTGATATTCAATAACAAGTGGTGCTACTAACTGTTACTACTTGTATTTGTATTTAAGACGACTTGTTAATGAATATTCTGGACATTATAATATAAAACTACTTCATTATTTCGCGTCAACAATTGCAATAATAACTTACGACTGAGAAGTAAAAATTAGGTTTCTTTGAGATATTTAAGAAAAAAACACACCTTTAGCACTTCCCAGATCTGAATTACGTTTATGTGGGATTAAGTTAATATGGAAAGATTGTCACAAGAGGAGAAATGAAAAATTTGTTTTTAAGTTAAATGAACAAAAAGTTGCTCTCGTTTGATTTTTTTGAATTTCGCGCAAAGCTTTGTTTGTTTGTTTGTTTTTGAATTTCGCACAAAGCTACTCGAGGGCTATCTGGGCTAGCCGTCTCTAATTTAGCAGTGTAAGACTAGAGGGAAGGCAGCTAGTCATCACCACCCACCGCCAACTCTTGGACTACTACTCTTTTACCAACGAATAGTGGGATTGACCGTCACATTATAACGCACCCACGGCTGAAAGGGCGAGAATGTTTGGCGCGACGGGGATGCGAAGTCGCGACCCGCAGATTACGAGTCGCACGCCTTAACACGCTTGGCCATGCCGGGCCACGCGCAAAAGTACACGAGGGCTATCTGCGTTAGCCGTACCTAATTGAGCAGTGTGAGACTAGAGGGAAGACAGCTAATCATCACCACCCACCGCCAACTCTTGGGCTACTTTTTTACCAACGAATATTGGGATTGACTATCACATTATAACTCCCCACGGCTGAAAGGACGAGCATGTTTGGTGCGAAGGGCAATCGAACCCGCGACCCTCGTAAAAAAAGAAATGAGTTTAGAATTTAACCTATAAAGTAAGTAAAAGTAAAATACAGTTGTAATACCAAACTTTGAGTAAGATTTGGATGAATTACAGAAAGATCTTACCCTAAGTGTAAAGCAAAGAAAGAATTACTAGGCCTACAAAACAATTGAGAATATCGAGGAATTATTGTAAAAAACAAACAAACTGCATACTAAGGTAGGTTTTGTGATTATGTGAAGGAAACAGGTCAAAAAGCAATGGGTCCATTAATATGAGGTAAAGAACCAGAGATTATAATACAACAACAGGCTGTCAAAGAAGGTGAGATGACCACAAAAAAGAATGAAGTCGAAAACAACTCTGAACGATATTATTTTAAAACGTATAAAAGTGTTACATTTGATATAGGGTGACTGTTGTCCAAACTGCCCTTTTCTGTTGTTAGTTCTCTGAGGTCAGAAGAACTCCAGCAATAGTTAATATTTGAAATTCCGACTTGCTGTGAGGCCGGTATGTTGAAGTCAGGAGTACTAGCTCTCGACGCCATAGATGGCATTGATGACGCAGGATTCTTTAGGGGACGGTCTTTCTATTGGAATATAAAAAAATAAACAATTAATAATTTTAATAAATTGTAATAACCATTTTCACGATTATTTAAATACTACCAATAAATATGTTTTGGATAAAATACGCCAGAGATAAAAATATAACTTCACGTGGTTAATGTTGTAAGGAAGATTTAAAAACAAAAGTATGACGTAGATAAATTTTTTTGTTTATTTGTTTGTTTTTGAATTTCGCGTAAAACTACACGAGAGCTATCTGAGCTAGCCGTCACTAATTTAGCAATGTAAGACTAGAGGGAAGGCAGCTAGCTAGTCATCACCACCTACAACCAACTCTTGGGCTACTCTTTTTACCTACGAATAGTGGGATTGAATGTTTAAAACATCGGTTAGACGTTCGTGACCATAGTTCGTATATTGTGATTAGATTCTTTTGCATAAAACATTTTTTCTTTCTAACTCTATAGGCATTGGTCGTAACTAATAATGGTACTTGAATTTTGTAAGTTTAAAAGTCTGTGATAGAATCTTTATCATAAATTTTAGGCCTATGGTTGTGGGCGTTTCATCTCCTTTCGGTGTTTAAACCCAAATTTTAGGGTATTTGAAGTAATTTGAAAAATTCGTTTGGTTTTGTTTTCCTTTTTTACAAAACATAACGTGACATAATATCGAGCAAAGCTAGTAGTTCTAAGGTTTTTTTAGCACTTCCCTTTAAAAGGTTGTATATTGAAACAACTGGTATAACATTGTGCAGACATTCAACTACAAGTAGTTCTACTAGTTGTTGCTTCTCGTATTTTTATTCAATATGAGTTGTTAGTAAATATTCTATACGTTATGGCAAAATACTGGTTCACTGTTCTGGTTTTACAATTATAATAATAACAATCAAGTTTCGCTAGGACTTCCTAGGAAAAACACAAATCTCCTAGTTACATTCATCTGTTTCTATTCCAGTAGATTCCCCACCAACTTTTAACGTAACTTACGTGCCTATAGAATAAAGTTAATAAGGAAAGACTGTTAAAAAATGAGAGAGGAAGAAATGAAAACTTAGTTTTAAAGTAGGAAAGACTCGACATTTTAAACGTGGCTGTCGTTACTCGAGTCTGTAATTTAACATATGAAGTATATATTAGTAAAATATAACAACTACACCAAACAAAAAGTAATGAACGTTAAGTAATATTTGAATAAATTAGAGAAAAACCACACAGTCAGTGTTAAAACAAAGAATTACTAGGTCTATATAACAATCTAGAATATCGAAGAATTAGTGTATAAAAACTGCATACTAAAGTAGTTTTGTGATTACGAGAAGCAAATGAGGTAAAGAACCAGAGATTATAATACAACAGGCCGTGAAAATGACGAATGACGTAAAAGTGAATGAATTATTTATAGCACAGTTTATTCTGAGACTTGTTAAAGTTTTACATTTGATTCACGCTGACCGCTGTCCACTTTGTCCTTTTCTGGTGTCATTTCTCTGAGAGCAGGAGCAGTGGAGCAGTGGTGGAGATTTGAAATTCTGTCTTTGTTGAAAGGCGGTTTGACGTCGTCATGGGCGCTAGCAACTGTCATTACAGTTGGCAGTGATGACGTAGGTTTATCTTTGGGATAAATGGTCTATGGGTACAAGAATAACAAATACTTAATAACTCGGAATTGATTATTATTAACTTCATTAACATTTGAAAATTAATGGTAAATAGATGTTATTTATTAAAATGTGCTGCATAGAAAGTAAATTAATTTGCTTAAATGTTATAAGCTGTAATGTACATAAACTTAATCAAAATAGTACTATGTGTAGGTGATGTAACACCAGAAAATATTTAACCAATATACAAATTATAATGGTTTGTGATACGCCTTACAAACATTGCAGCCATACCTTTTAAACATTAATTTATCTGCTAACAGTTTGGGTGTTGCTAGCACCCAGTTACGTGTTAAAAGACACTCTAATAGTAAGATGTAACCTAAAATAAGAAATACTTGAAAAATCAACCAGACCGGGTTAAGCCTAATGGGTTCATTTTAGTCCTAAAGAAATCTACGAGAAAATGGCTGAAACCCAGACGTTTTTCATAATAGTTTTTTTTCCTACTAAACATTTTGTTCGATTTTTCAATCTGTAGAAAATTCTTCCAGATTCGCACAAGTTTAATAGATTTAAGTACATGATCTACGACCACGGTATAAAGAATGAGTTAAGAAAAGCGAGATGATAATAATTCATAAATAAATAAAAATATTAAATAAATACTTGTATATATTAATTTGTAAAATGGCTAAATAAAACATATAATGTAGTAAACTCGACTCCCGAAAACAAACACGATTTAAAGAATGAGTTAAGAAAAGCGAGATGGTAATAATTCATAAATAAATAAAAATATTAAATAAATACTTGTATATATTAATTTGTAAAATGGCTAAATAAAACATATAATGTAGTAAACTCGACTCCCGAAAACAAACACGATTTAAAGAATGAGTTAAGAAAAGCGAGATGGTAATAATTCATAAATAAATAAAAATATTAAATAAATACTTGTATATATTAATTTGTAAAATGGCTAAATAAAACATATAATGTAGTAAACTCGACTCCCGAAAACAAACACGATTTAAAGAATGAGTTAAGAAAAGCGAGATGATAATAATTCATAAATAAATAAAAATATTAAATAAATACTTGTATATATTAATTTGTAAAATGGTTAAATAAAACATATAATGTAGTAAACTCGACTCCCGAAAACAAACACGATTTCTTCCAAATTTGTTTAACTATTATTTTTATTGGTGAGTTTTCAATTTTGAGACGGTTGTAAGAATATGTCTACGAGATCACCTGTCCACTTGGTTTCTTTTCTGAATATGTCTACGAGATCACCTGTCCACTTGGTTTCTTTTTTCAATATGTCTACGAGATCACCTGTCCACTTAGTTTCTTTTCTGAATATGTCTACTAGACCACCTGTCCACTTGGTTTCTTTTCTGAATATGTCTACGAGATCACCTGTCCACTTAGTTTCTTTTCTCAATATGTCTACGAGATCACCTGTCCACTTGGTTTCTTTTCTCAATATGTCTACGAGATCACCTGTCCACTTAGTTTCTTTTCTCAATATGTCTACGAGATCACCTGTCCACTTAGTTTCTTTTCTTTTCTGAATATGTCTACGAGATCACCTGTCCACTTAGTTTCTTTTCTCAATATGTCTACGAGATCACCTGTCCACTTAGTTTCTTTTCTTCCTGTTACTTTATCTTATTTATTTTTCTGAACCTCCTAGTCTGCCTGATGTATCTTAGTTTTGTATATTCTGTATTCTCTTATCTGTTGCAATTTAGACATTGACAAATCAGGGCTGTCCTTCCAAGAAAAACAAACAAACATTTGTGTAGTCTTTAGTAGTGGTAGAAAAGTAGGTCGCAAAGAATTTTTTCTACTGATTAGCTTCCAAAAGTCATGAATACAATCGCCATCCCAGTATGTCTCCACATCGATGTGGGTTTCTCATATAAATGAGAAACGTCTACAGTAGGTACACTTTGTCTAGAAACCTTGTACATGCTCTTAAGTATGAAAATTCTAAAGTAAGAAGAAATTCGGCTGTACCTAAACTGAGGTATGAGATAAAATAATTTTACTGTTAAACGTATTGCTTCAACCATTGTGTCTGAAAACAAAGCAGAACAATCGTTCAGTTTAAATTCTACCTGCATTTGGGTGGCTTTTATCAGCTTATGTTATTCCTTGGTACCAGCTACAAATTCATGGAAGGAAGTGCCCATGAAGACCTAATGGCAACTCTGTAAGCAAGAAATACAGATCCCAAAGATGACAGAAGCTTAAACAAAAACACTGAAGGTTTGCATCTTAACAGATGCTACATTGCATCTGTTAATACAGCCACAGGAAAATGGAGCTTATTTCGATGGTTAAAATGGCATTGGCAGAGGAACGGTAGACATTCAGTTTCTATTTGAGTTGCAAGAAGTGCGAAGTGGAGTTGATGAAAACAATGTTGAAGATGACAAAGAACCACCAGCCACATAAAAAAAAGACATTGTCTGGTACGGATGCAAGCCAAGAATATATGATTACTGATGTGTGGTCAAAGTTACAACGTCTGTTTATATAAATATTTTAATACAAGCTATCTCACTTGATGTGGCTTCCAAAGGATACTTACACAATCTTTACAAACAAGTCTGAATTGAAACAGTAAAAAAAGAACAGGAAAATTGTGGGTGATACATCATTTGTGACACTGTTCATTGGAGTCTAAAAGACTGGCAACTGGATATTTTTATCTGAAGGCTACGTAACAGATGTTATTCTTTACAGCTACAAGGTACAAGATATCATAAAATGTTGTTGCTTTCTATCCACACCTTTCAAAACTATGCTCGTGTCCTAAGGAGCTAGTACACAATGGACTATTCACTGTTAAGAGGAGTGGTAAACTATTCTGGATTTAAACTCTGTCTATGACCATTGAACAGTATCTAATGGAGGTTGAGAAGACACACAGCAATCACAACGTCCTTCATTTTACACTGGTACGAGAAAAGGTTTCCTCACTGTACATATTGTAGCACAGTATGTAAATGCATTACGATCCATGACTGATACTTACATTGGCACGTGGTTAGCACACAAGGGATCTTCTATTCGTGATTTTGAAAGACATGAACAAGTTCAAACCTTTCTCAGGCCACGATCTCTTAACCATAGAAGAAGGCCAAGAGCTGAGAAATATCAATACAAGACGTTTGCTTATCACCATATCAATGTTGATATTGCTGTAAGAATTGGTAAAAAAAAAACAAACCCAAACAAACCAGAAACTAAAGAATCAAAAGATTGGTAACATTGTAACAAAGAGTTTAGAGCAAGCAATAGTCTTTGCTGCCACAAAGAAGACTGTCAAAATTTGTGAGGAAGAAGTCCTATGGTTTTTGAAGAAATATATCATTATTTAGTGATGACGATAAACCCACTTGAAGTAAAAATGTATCTCAGGACGGCTGGTATGGGTATTAAGACTTTTACTAATAAAGCAGAGAACAACATTTCGACCTTCTGAGATCATCATCATGCCATCTGTCCTGAGATACATTTATACCATTTTTTGCATGCCACTGCTTAGATAAATGAACCCACGAACCAGAAACTTTACACATGAACTTCCAACAGTATCTCAAAGCGATAGCAACATGAAAGTATCAAAAGATTCCATCTATCAAAGTATATACATCAAATGAACAATAGCATTAGTAGCCAAGAAACAGAAGACCCTGCGAAAAGAATGTTTGGGGGCTGTACTCTGCTGCAACAGATTTCCTGGCCAAAGATAAGGAGAAGAGGTCGTTACAGACCACCTGTAGTTCCCTACTGGATGATCTTTGACAGCTGTAATGCAAAAAGAACCTGGTATCCAAAGCAGAAGCGCTGCCAACCTCTGAGTCTACAGGAAGTGTTCCTGTTGTTGTTGATGATAAAACACATTTTACAAAAAACATGACAGCTTGTTCCTGATAAACGTAACAGTCCCCCGCTGGTGCAGCAGTAAGCCTACGGATTTACAACCCTAAAATCAAGGGTTCGATTCCTCTCGGTCGACTCAGCAGATAGTCCGATATGGCTTTGCTATAAGTAAAACACACAAACAAACGTAACAGCAGATGGGAAGTTTATTTAAACATTTTTATAATATGTATTTTAATTGACTCAAGTGGTGCATATAACCTTGGATAACTTTTCTTCTGCGTTATTTATCCATAACAAAGTGGTTAAAACATATACGATTATCAAATATCAATATATGTTTTGTATAAACTGTAGCAAATGTTTCAGAAAAGGGCAGTGTGTAATGATCAGTGAATTATATTTACAAGACAATAGATATATAACCCTACATGCTCTCAACTATTGTAAACATGACATTTTTCAAAATACTAAAAAAACTGTTTTAGGCTTAACTTGCGGTAGACTATAATTGACAAAAAACAATTTATAAATATAATAGAATATTTTAATTTGAGAAAATACAAAACTTATCTTCAGAAACCTGGTCTTTCTCCCTCAGGTGTGCGATACATCAACTTATGTATAATTGCTTGTCAAGTTACAACTACTTTAGCGTAGTATACTTCAGTTCTCAAACATGCGTTACCGTAGTTAGTATTTTTACTTAACAGTGTAACTTACTGCGCTAGGCCCAACGTGGAATCTCAGTTTTCGTTTTACTCTTGGCGGTAGATAACAGAACAGTTTGTCAACCAGCGGTATAATTAATTTCGGATCTACGTCTTCAGAATTTGATAAACCTATGCACAATTAAAAGTACATAGTAGAACTAAGACCATCTGAGAGACACCAACGTTGTTTTCATTCAGGAAAACTCCCTACACTTAATTGTTATCTAAATCATAACTTAGGGTTTGTTTCCAATCAATTTAGCCTAACGTCATGATTTTCAGACTTGTTACTTTATCAATAACTAATAAAAATAAAAATATATTCCTAATATTATATTATTTAATATATCTTAAAATGTAATTAGTATAACATTTTCTAATAACACAGTGAAATAATATTTGTTACTTTTAGCCGATCAGAATATGTGTGAACACATGTAATATAATAAACTATTATTTTAATAACGCAGAATTTCAACACCAGGTGGCAAAAATAATAAGATTAAGTGAAAGGTCTTACCGGTAATAAAACTGGTTAAGAGACCTACGATGACGACCACAACACATGCAAAAGGACTGAACCACATGTACGAGAGTCGATAAAATTGAAATATTTCTTTACTAAATAAAAAATTAAAACAACATTATTGGAAGTACGTGAGGAAAACCTCAAACAATGTCGTACGTAATATTTATTGAGATTTCTCGGGTTTTCATCTGTATAATATCTTAATTATCATTGATAAGGACATCAGAGACAGAGACAAAATAATCAGCAATAAATACACACCACACAACTGAAAAACACATGTGTTACAAGAAAGCAAAAAACTACAAACTTCCTTGTTTTGAATTTCACCCAGAATTACGCGACCCGTAATTTTACAACAAATGACTAGAAGGAAGGTAACTAGTCATCACAACCATCTGTTGGGCTATTCTTCTACGAACTAATAGTGGGATTGCTCATATTATTATAATGATCTTACGGCTGTAAGGGCGAGCATGTTTGGTGGGGCGAGAATTCGAGACAAGCGCCTTAACCACTTGGCAATCTTATAACGTGTAAAGGATATTTCCATTGTTTTGTCAGAAAAACCTAATAGTTAAATTATCCGATATATTCAATTTTTGTCGAAGCTCAGAGAAGTTTTTCTTGAAGATGGATGAATTAAAACATAAGCATTGTTATTTTTCATGATGTTTAGACCCCCTTTCGATTCTTCTCTAACTTTACTAACGAAACGTCATCTGTAATTAATATTTTATTTTTCCATAATAACAATTTGTAGTCCTTCTCGCTCTGTTGAAACCCAAATTGTGCAATGAAACCCGTAAACGGAAAAGGAAGGGGGTTACAAACGAACCTCCCATTGTCGTTGGATTTCCACTTGCCTATTAACATTATTTTTTCCATCGATGGTCTCTCATTATATAATTACTTTTGTAAAATTGTGCTTAGATGTGAAAATACTATTTTCACACTTATCAGAGGAAATTTACTAGAAATGTTTATTTTCGATGGTCACACGAAACATACACGTCCTTTCACCTGTGGGAGCGTTATATTGTTACAGTGAATCCCACTATTCATTGGTAAAAGAGGAGCCCAAGAGATGGCAGTGAGTGGTAATGACTACCTGCCTTCCCTCTAGATTTACACTGCTAAATTAGTGAGGGCTGGTGCAGATAGCTCTCGTGTAGTTTTGCGCGAAATTCAAACAAGAAAAAAACAATTACTTGCAGTGATAATAAAGACACCATTACACATTTCAGAAATTATTTTTTCGTTCCCGTTCATTAAAGTTACAAATGAGAAGAGTTCTACTTCTGACTAATAAAACCCCACTTCCAGACATGGTTACGACCTTGATACAATACATCATAAAGTAACAACTTACTTCTTAATTGCTGGAGCCACAGTGCTGGCCAATACGGCAGTCCCGTTGTGACAGCTTGATATGGAAAACGGAGGTTTGGGGGCACTTGGTTTATGGGTAAAATTCCCAAATCCAACCCATAGAGACATCACCAATCCAGATAGTAGGCCAAAAATTGCACCCTACATAAAAAAAAAGTTGGTGGATTAACATGTGTTAATAATGTGCTTTTTTAAATCGATAGTGTAACATGAGCTAATAACGTTTATATTAAAAGTTATGGACTAATTTATGTTAACAATGTGTTTATTTTAAAACTGATGGATCATCCTGTGCTAATAATGTGTTTCTTCTAAAACTGATGGATTAACTTGTGCTAATAATATGTTTATATTAAAATAAGTGAATCTAAATATGGCTGAAAGAAGAAAGACAAAGTTTCAATATCAGCGGGAAATTATGAAACTTGAAAGTTTGTTATTAGGCTTCAGAGCTTCTAAATATTTTTTTGTCTTTTACAATATTTTGTACTGAAAACGTGATACCTTTGTTACCAATGGCAACTACTTTTAAAACAAGAACAATAAAGTGTTATGGTAAATACTTTTAACAAAGTAAAACAAGAATACTCCTTTTAAATAAATATTTAGAAAACAAAAATACTCGTGTTTTTTGTATTATTTACAAACAATTAAGAGTAAATTTTAAATATCAAAGAAATAGTTGGAAGCATCTATCTCCAGGTTGAATAACAAAGATTACACTGATTTATCAAGTATACAAAAACTTGTGAAGTAAATATTTTATAGACAAAGTTAAAGAAACATTTTTAATACTGATAATACAAACATGTTGCAGATCCTTAGATACTGAGGGACATATAATAAGATCAAATATCAAGACCCATCATTCAACCGTGACAAGTAGTAAATATTAATGATGTATTGGTATTTACCAGCCAACAATCAACCGTTCCATACAGTAGACAACAATGTTGTATTGGTATTAATTAACATCCAAGAGTCAACCGTACCATATGGTAGACAACAATGATGTATTGGTATTAATTAACATCCAAGAGTCAACCGTACCATATAGTAGACAACAATGATGTATTGGTATTAATTGATATCCAAGAGTCAACCGTACCATATGGTAGACAACAATGATGTATTGGTATTAATTTACATCCAAGAGTCAACCATACCATATGGTAGACAACAATGATGTATTGGTATTAATTTACATCCAAGAGTCAACCGTACCATATGGTAGACAACAATGATGTATTGGTATTAATTAACATCCAAGAGTCAACCGTACCATATAGTAAACAACAATGATGTATTGGTATTAATTAACATCCAAGAGTCAATTGTACCATATGGTAGACAACAATGATGTATTGGTATTAATTAACATTCAACAGTCAACCGTACCATATAGTAGACAACAATGATGTATTGTTATTTAACATCACTCAAAAACCATGTCTTTCTTAAGACGAATCATATAAGCATAATACGTTTCCGTCATTGGCTATCTCCTCAAAACTGTCTTTCGTTGATAAAGGTCCGCAAAACTTACCAAATTATTAGCACAAGGGAAAAACATTCCAAGACTAAAGAGACCCAGGAGTGGACCTCCAATTACTCCAAAGATGGTTAGTGCAGCCTGTAAAGGAAAAAATAACTACATTAACACTATTTGAGAGTAAAACACGTGCCATATTAAAGCATTTGCAGGTCAATTTTACGATATTGTAAATAACCAAATGCGTGACGTTACATAACAATAAAATTGGTAATAATGTGAAGATCTATCAGAAGCCATTACAAGTATTCTTGTGAAGTATTCACGAACTAATGACCTGCACCTCACTTTTAGTCATTATTTTACTATTTATAAGAACTGAGATATATCCACTTGTAAAGAACGGCTACCGAGTCAGGTATCATAAGGTTTTTTGAAAGGATCAGTAAGCATTACATTGTAAATGTAAATAAATAGAAAGTCCAGCAACATTCTGTGATCACATGAGGGAAACGCAATTAAAATAGGCTTACTTATTTGCTTTGAATGGCCAGACATTAAAATAGTTATGAGTTGTAGCAATAGCCCTGTAACGTAGTTTCTATTGTAATAGGTTCAGTCGTAATAATGTCATGTCCAAAGCACAGCACTCATTCATGCCTTCCATAATCCATTTAGTGTACGTGGACGATAGTTTCCCAAAACCCGTTTCAACAATACTATAGCACAAAAATCCGTAGAAGCTGCATCCAACAACTTGACCTGTATGTATACGTGTGGAATAGCATGAAGACATATTTTATTCTCAAGTTGCTTGAAGCATGCAATAGATGAATGCGAATTATGAACAGAAACCTTATCTTGGTCAACCAATACCCTGTTGACCTCATTTCCATAATAGGCCGGTATTTCTATGAGATACAAAATATCCAGAACCATGATAAGATAGTAAGCAGAGCTCACCTTGACCTTTATATCCATTCTCATGACCTTTAACTTGCTTCAGGCGAGTATCCGGCGATGATCACGAATCTGTTTGAAAAAACTTTGCAACATTCCTTTTGGAGATTTTTTACACTCAATCCACAGTACTAAATGGCACGAGACTTATTACAGTAATTAATGCACACTTACGTTTCGTTGTGTGTCACCACTTATTTCTATATATCCACAGCTAGGTACTGTTCATAAGGTCTTCTATGGTCGCTTTTCCTTTCCTGGATATGTTGTAAAAGCAGCTTACGTGCACGTGATTTACGTCGCTTTTCCAAATAAAGATCTTTCCCCATTATATTGTGTACTATCACCAGGAACAACAGTGGATCGGTTTTGCTGGTAACCTCTCTGTTCGCGGATTTTTATCTATTACAATACGCCATACTTTACTTGTCATCCATTTTTAGATAGTCCTGGAACCCTAAGCTGATCCATATTATTTCGCTTTTCAATAGTTTTTTAAATACAAGGAAAATTCCCAACATTCTGTCCCACTAAAGCTTTATATCGACTGTGATGGTTATATGACTCGCATATTCAAAATTGTTTTATGTGTTTTACTAGACCCTCTGTAATATTAAACTTGATAAAATAATATGTGGGGTCTAAACTATATATTGTGCCGATCCTATCTTGAAACATACTGTAAAATGAGACATTTACTTAACAATCAAACAAAAGCAGCTTTATGTTTGCTTAATATATGTTAGTATAGGGGATATCTTTCTTAAGATACTTGTCCCCCCTCTGCCAGTTTCACAGCAACATGTCTGCGGATTTACACCGCTAGAAACCGGGTTTCGTTACCCGTGGTAGGCAGAGCATACATGGCCCTTCGTGTAGCTTTGTGCTTAATTCCAAACCGACTTAAGAGCGCCCGGTGAGTAAGGGTTAAGTTAATGTACTTACAACACTAAAATTCGAGATTCGATTTTTCGCAGTGAACAGAACACATACAATCTACTCAAACAAATTATAAGAAACGTGTTTAAGGTTGAGTCATATAGATGTTTTCTTTAACTAGATTAATTCGACGACTAATTACAGTCTTTTTAATCAGTATTATATAAAACGCAAACCTGTTTGATATAATTACGAAATTTGGAGGCACCAATAACTCATGATTTTGCCGATAGGTGTTTTTTTTTAGGAGGATAACCTTGAATTGGTTAAAGTTTTCAGCGTCAAAGAACCACGTGTCAAATGCAATGTTTTCAACAATCTCAAAGCTGCTTGATTCGATGGAAGTCTGGTGACTATGGTGGTAAAGAGAGATTAATAAGGTTGCTGGACATGTACTTTGAATGAGTTTTAGAGAATATAAGCGGAATGAATTATTGCCTTGAACGAACACCACCACCAGCTTGAAGAACACAAACAAACACTTCATATGGTTTGTTCCATATTTTTCTTTACCATCAGCATGGCCAGATGGTTAGGGCACTCGACTCGTAATCTGAAGGTCTCGGGCCCAAATGCCCCCCAGGCCAAACATACTCACCCTTTCAGCTGTGGGAAGGTTATAATGTTACAGTCAATAGCCCTCGTGTATCTTTGTGCAAAATCTAAAAAAACAAAAAAACAAACCACGGGGTTTCTTACATTGCATGAAAGCCCGGCATGGCCAAGTGGGTTAAGGTATTCGACTCGTAATCTGAAGATTGCGGGTTCGAATCCTCGTTGCACCAAATATGCTTGCCCTTTTAGTCGTGGGGACGTTATAAAGTTACGGTCAATCCCACTATTCGTTATTAAAAGAGTAGCCCAAGAGTTGGTGGTGGGTGATGATGACTAGCTACTATCCCTCTAGTCTTACACTACTAAATTAAGAAATTAAGAACAGCTTGCGCAGATGACCCTCATGTAGCTTTGCGTAAAATTCAAAAAACAAATCAGACAAGAGTAACTTTTCAGCAGTGACACTCGTGTTTATTTGTTGTGACACGAGTTGTGCCTATCACGAGTATAGAAACCTGGTTTTAGCGTTTCAAGCCTTCGGAGTTACTGGGGAGGTATATAAAATGAAAAACAGGTAATTAATTGAATACCAAATATATATGTTAGAATGATGCATCAGCTAAAATATCACCAAACTAAATAATATTATTAATTAATAAACAATTTTTGAGCGGAATTATTTTCGTAACACAAGAAATAAAGGTTCATAGGAGTAAAGGGCACATAACATAATTTTATTAATAAAAATAAGGTAAGTGTTTTAAAACGACAGTAACAAATCTAGAGAAGGACCGTGTGAATTTTAAGTCCATAATAAGAAGTCCATACAGAGTATTCTACAAATGGATTTAAACTATTTGATGGCCAGAGTAATCGGACAGTGGCGAGTTCGAGGACATACTCCTATTATTTCAGTCTATCCGACTATATTATGGGTACCAGCTGTAATCTGGGGGTTGACTGGCGGAATGGGTAGTCACTCCCATTCACTTGGGTCACGTAAAGCTAGAGTTCAGCACTCGATTCTATTCACCATTTCGACATGGGTGAAATTTGACCTGATTGCTATATTTGTTATTTTTATATTTCAATTTTTGTCAAAAGTTTTTTACTTTCAAACTAGAGGAAATTTAATTGTAACAATGATAGACAGTCGAATATCTTAGGTGAAAACTTAATAAGTTTGTATGTAACAAATTGCTTCACGAATAACTGTCAGAAACTTGTCTGTCTAGAGACTGTAAACTGTCCCCCAGTGGCACAGTGGTATGTCTGCAGACTTACATACTAAAAACCGGGTTTCGATACCCGTGGTGGGCAGACCACAGATAGCCCATTGTGTAGCTTTGTGCTTAATTCTAAACAAACAGACAGACAGACTGTAAAATGGGTGATTCAGAAGTCTATTGAAAGACAAATAAGAGATAATAGTTACTTGTGGTATAGAGAACTCGCATGAGCAGTTATGAGAAAATATAACCGTGGTCATTCATGCTCAACTACAAGGCATTTCCTCTGAAACTTTTACTGGGATACATTATATACCAACATGTCAATACAAAAGGTGTAGAAAATAACAAATACAACTTTCTAAACAAAAGGTTTTCTAAAATCACTCCACAACAATAGCAGTTATAGGCGTGTGTGGTTATGTGTTTTCTTATAGCAAAGTCACATCCAGCCACCTGCTGAGCCCACCGAAGCAGTTGTAGGCATAAATCAGGTAAACATCCTAACAACATTACGACATGGTGGCAAACAATCAATAGCTGTGGTCATAGTGCTGCCTAATATGGCTTATTACCATACTGGCGGCTTCGTTTTCAATACTGGTGGCTGTTATTGGTCTGTCCACACTACGTCTATGCGTAAATGAGTCTGTAGTACGCAGCCGCTCACACATATTTTCTATAATTTGATGTGAAACATGACGTTCTTCTGGGAATTGTTCAACATACAATCTGTGGATTTTGATGATGCTGTCTACATTGTAGAACTATGTTAAATCGAATATTGTGTAATTATTTAATTTATAATGTAGCAGGGCAGAATGTTCTTTATGCGTGAGATGTTCATTTTAATACATTCTATTGTCATATTTTAATAACTTATGGCACAGCTTTAAATGCATGGAAGAGGTCATTTATGAACACAACTGTTGCTGGAGCGTATTTTGGTTCAAAATATTGCACTTTTCAGTGTCTATATCTTTGCCACTGATATTTTGGGAGCTTGGTGTATGTTATTAAAATTCATGGAGTATACATGGCCTTGCAAATGGCAATCAGTGACCACAGTTTCGAACGACCACAACGCATTTTATATTACTCACATTCATTTTCTATACAAATGCGTTTCTCAACTATATGTCTGTCAGTACAATTATGTTGGGGTTATTACTGCGAAAATACAAGTTTTACTCCTTTCGGCATTAAAAGACAAAAAGTCTTTATTTAATAACACAAAGTAGCACGTTATCCCACGTGATATATAGCACGTCATGGCACGTGATATATTTACTGACTGTAACACAAAGTAGCACGTTATGGCACGTGATATATTTACTGACTGTATAACAAAGTAACACTTAGATGGATGAAACACAACCAAAACAATATCGACAAAACCTTTGGTTGCTCGTCTGCTACTAGGTGCACAACTATAAAGTGGACTATCTGTGCTCTGCCCACTACAGACTTCAAAACCCGATTTTTAGTCCCCAGAAACCCTAAGGGCTAAATGATTATGAAACGCCCTCCTTTTGGGAGCTACTCTCTCTGAAACCGGTTTCGATAGTTACTCAAAGAAAAATCACACGTAACACATCGTTAAAGGCATGGCATGACCAGATAATTAGGGGGCGCTTGACTTGCAATCTGAGGGTCGTGGGTTCGTATCCCCGAGATACCAAACATACTCGCCCTTTCAGCCGTGGAGGCGTCATATGTGACCATCAGTCAAACTATTTGTTGGTAAAATAATAGCCCAAGAGTTAGCGGAGGGCAGTAAAAACTATCCGTGTTCCCTCTAGTCTTTCACTGCTAAGTTAGAGACGGCCAGCGCAGATAGCCCTCATGTAGCTTTGCTCGAGCTTCAAACCACAAGGATTCGATTTTTTTTATGAGCATTAACGTAGATGGCCAACAAACAGAAGTAACTCGACGAACTCGGTTATTTTCATGATAATAACATTATTTCTATTAAAAAATCTAGCGCGTCGTAATATCACGTTATTGATATGATCAACATTATTAGAGAAACATTTTACTTAGTTATCGCGTTATTCCAACTCTGATAACCGTTAGCTACACTCGTTGTTTATATTATAGGACACCAGATATTAATTAACCTTATATATTTACAAGAAATAACAAGACAAAGTAAGAAAACGATCATTTACTTTCGTATTGAACGTTGGCTTAAGGGGAAGTTAATGGACTTCCGCATGCATGAAAATTGTTTATTGGGATTGGTTAACTGATGACGTGGCACTAAGTGCGCTACTTTACATGAGATAGCATATTATATATTTATTATTAATAGGCGCCCGGCATGGCAAGGTGGTTAAGGTACTCAACTCGTAATATGAGGGTCGCGGGTTCGAATCCTTATTACACCAAAAATGGTCGCTCTTTCTGCCTTAGGGGCGTTATAATGTGACCGTCAATCCCACGATTCGTTGGTAAAAGAGTAGCCCAAGAGTTGACTGTGGGTGTTGATGACTAGCTGCCTTCCCTCTAGTCTTACACTGCTAAATTAGGGACGGCTAGCGCAGATAGCTCTCGTGTAGCTTTGCGCGAAATTCAAAACAAACTAAACCATGAGTCAATCATTACGCGCAGAAGGCGCAGATGTGCAACAGAAAAACTAGACAAATTTCCTAAACAATTCTTCTTTACAAATCGATAACTTCCGGGTGATTCCGCGAGCCCAGCATCTGTTACAATAAACAACTGTGATTCGTGTAGATATATTAGTTTGTTTGTTTTAGTTTCACGCAAAGCTACACGAGGGCTATCTGCACTAGCTGTCCCTAATTTAGCAGCGTAAAACTACAGGGAAGGCAATTAGTTATCAACCCACGGCCAATACTTGGGCTACTCTTTTAACAACAAATAGTGGGATTGACCGTCACATTATAACACCCCCACAGATGAACGGGCGAGCATGTTTGGTGTGACGGGGATTCGAACCTGTGACCCTCAGATTACGAGTCGAGCGCCTTAACCACCTGACAATGCCGGGCCTATTCTGTCTGTTTGAGTACAGTGCTGACTGAATGTAGAACTTCTGTTATTATTTTATCAGTGACCGAAATTGACGAAATTTGTTTCATGACGAGATGTCGGGGAGTAGACATCACTTGTTTGGAACTAGATTCAAGATATGAAGAGAAAGGTAAAGGTTTGAGTGGAGAGTTTGTGAGGAAGGAAAGCATCTCCATATCATAACTTCTGAACATTACACCAGAACAACTGTTTGTTTTTTTGAATTTCGCACAAAGCTACTCGAGGGCTATCTGTGCTAGCCTTCCCTAATTTAGCAGTGTAAGACTAGAGAGAAAGCAGCTAGTCATCACCACCCACCTCCAACTCTTGGGCTACTCTTTTACCAACGAATAGTGGGATTGACCGTCACATTATAACGCCCCCACGGCTGAAAGGGCGAGCATGTTTGGCGCGACGGGGATGCGAACCCGCGACCCTCAGATTACGAGTCGCACGCCTTAACACGCTTGGCCATGCCGGGCCTCCAGAAAAACTGACCCAGGGGACACGATGGGATGGGGGGGGCACACATTCTGCGCCTCTACATTGGACTGATACTTCCTCTCGCATTGCCATCCACAGTTGTTAGCGAAGACGTACATGATGACTGGTGTTAACAAACAACTGAATCATTGAACCTGGTAGATCTTATTTCATATGCTCGTCAACAGTGACTGACTTTATTCAAATATACTTCGATAATTTATGTTAATGTTTCGTGGTGGCAAACCTCTTTCATCCTTGACACCATTTTGTTTATGAAAATAATTCTGTTTAAGTCCTAGAGTATAAGGACCTAAAGACCTTGCTTCTTCAGTCTTAGGCCCGGCATGGCCAGGTGGTTAAGGCACTCGACTCGCAATCTGAGGGTCGCGGGTTCGAATCCCTGACGCACCAAACATGCTCGCCCTTTCAGCCGTTGGGGCGTTATAATGTGACGGTCAATCCCACTATTCGTTGGTAAAATTGTAGCTCAAGAGTTGGCGGTGGGTGGTGATAACTAGCTGCCTTCCTTGTAGTTTTACGCTTCTAAATTAGAGATGGCTAGCGCAGATAGCCCTCGAGTAGCTTTGTGTGAAATTCAAAAACAAACAAACAAAAAACAAACATTTCCTGTCTAGTCTTTCGTTTCAAAATTATATGTCACTCCTACATTTTGCTGTGTCAGGGTTGGCTGTAAATACAAGTATTTTGAGTACTGGTACATGTATATACGAGGGCTGTTAAAAAAATACGCGGACTGACGTCATAAAACAAAATGTACTTTATTTAGAAGTTACAGGTCTGGGACCCCTTCAAAGTACTCTCCTCCCCAACGCACACACTTATCCCAACGGTGTTTCCACTTGTTGAAACAGTCCTGGTACGCTTCTTTTGTAATGTCCTCCAGCTCCTTCGTCGCAGTTGCCTTAATCTCGGGAATCGTCTCAAATCTTCTTCCTTTCAAGGGTCTTTTGAGTTTGGGGAACAAGAACAAATCGCAAGGAGCAAGGTCAGGTGAGTAGGGGGGGTGGGGAAGAACAGTGATCGTGAGTTTTTGGCCAAAAACAGCGTTACTGCGCTGCATCTTCAATTTTTCGGTCAACATCTCGTAACAAGATCCAACTGATATCCCACACTCTTCAGCAAGCTCCCTGACAGTCAGACGTCGATTTGCCCGCACCAGGGTGTTGATTTTGTCGACGTGTGGGTCGTCAGTTGACGTGGAAGGACGTCCAGGACGCTCATCATCTTCAATGGACTGTCGACCATCCTTAAAACGTACATGCCACTTGAAACATGCCGTACGCTTCATAGCAACATCACCATAAGCTGTGTTAAGCATAGCAAAAGTTTCAGTCGCAGATTGTCCAAGTTTAACACAAAATTTCACAGCAAGTCGTTGCTCCTTCAGGTCGTTCATTCTGAAATCCGCCAAACGAAAAATTCGCAATTCACTTAAAACCGCGTAGATAGTACACAAATGAAGATATCTGCAATCGGGAAATGGCGTCGTAATCAGCTGATCTGTGCGAACCTAGCGACACCAAGCGGATTCCCCTGGAGCCAACTGGAGCCGCGCAATTCAAACAGTCCGCGTATTTTTTAACAGACCTCGTATATTAATACACTGCGTAGGCATGTATCTGATACTTTTCTTTACGAATATTACTCCATCCTCTCAGTGGCACGGAAATATGTGTACAGACTTACACTTCTAGAAACAGGATTTCCATAATGGTGTTGCGAACAGTACAGGTGGCCTATTGTACATCTTTACGTTTCACTTCAAACTTTACAAATCACATACGGGCTTTATTACAGCGTATAAATATGTTATATTCAAATTTTTTTTACTTTATTTTATAACAAGCACCATATTTACATAAATACATTGTATTAAGATATACATGTTTATAAGCATTCAGTTATTTATTTTACTTATGTTTGAGTGAAAACTATTCGTTTTTCGATACATAAAAACTTTATATATTTGAAATGCTTCGAATTATGAGATTTAAGCTTTTTGTAAATTTTAGGCTCAAACTTTACATCAAAATTCCCTTGTTCTGTGTGTTACGCACAGTTATTTTAAAACAACATTGACACACGTTTGTCACAGTGAAATACAACAAACTAACACCGTGTATTCTTAAATGATTCATGTTTTTCAAAGCGTCATCATATTGCGTGTTACAACTGAAAAAAAACAAAAATCACTCTGACGTCATAATCGACTACTGGCTCACCTGCAAGACGTTTCCTAGCAACTGGGCCACGGCCACTAGGGCAATAGCTATCAATCCGTAGACTACAGCTATAAGATAAATGTCCGTTATTTATTAAATGAGTAATGTTAATGTACATTTTAAAACATTAATAATACCATCGTTTCAACAGAAACGTACGTTTTTTAAGATTAAATATTTTATTCTACAATATACATATCTTTCGTACAAACCAACTCATGAAACACGCACTCTTTATGTAACATTTTTGTTAAACACCAAATTCAAACTTTTCGTTATTTTTTTAAAATTTTGTAACACAGTTATACGGCTTCCCATCTCCAGGACATCTATTTCTTATATTATAAGAAAGGCATTTTGAATTAATATAGAATACATCGTGAAGCATACGATTTTTACTGCATTATAGTAAAAACAGACAGATTGTTTTAAAACGTACATGAAGATATATTAAGAAGGCCCAAAGCTAGAAGAATGTTACCTAAATACATTTAAACAATGAAAGTGTGGGTTAATACAGATAACGTTATTGGAGGGCAAGTCCAATGGAAGAAGAGACAAAGGGGGAGGCCAAGAAGGAATCAGATGAACGACATGTGAACTGGACTGTGCAGGATGTGACAAAGCAGTATAGTAAAAGTAAGGCATGATGGACCATGATGGCGAACCTCCTATAAGAGGATGTCAGTTCCAGCCCACACCAGAATGCATCCATTACCTTATTACCTAGAATTTTGGTCATTCGTGTCGCCCATAACTCCGATATATCTTTCTTCAAATACGCCTTCACGACATCTTCCAAGGTAACTGCGGCGAGTGAGCTGACCCCAGATGACACAGTGCTGTTGACGAACGAAAGCCACGTTTTAAACAATTCCGTGTGTGTTAAAAGTCAAACTTAACTGTTCCTTAATTAATTTAAACATATTTTTATTTATGTTTGTAAGATGTGACATTAAACAAGTGTTTCAAAATTAATAATAATTTTAGGAAAATACAATAAAAAATAATGCAAACTGTGAAACGTTTGGTACGAAAGTGTGCTCATAAAAATAACTTGGTTCAGAACATTCCATTAAAACACGCGTATTACACTTTCAACAGTTATTCTCAACCAAATAATGACAACATTTCAATTGTCTTTGTAATATATATATTTTGTGGTTTGTTTGTTTTTTACAGCCACGACTCGGTACTAATCCCCTCATATGGGGTATGAATAGCACATCGTCTTCAGTACAATTTCAATATAGGTTTATACGTCTTCTGTATGTCACACGTAGGCCAGGTGAGTTAAGGCGTTCGACTCGTAATCTGAGGGTCGCGGGTTCTAATCCCCGTCGCACCAAACATGCTCGCCCTTTCAGCCGTGGGGGCGTTATAACGTGATGGTCAATCCCACTATTCATTTGTAAAAGAGTAGTTCAACAGTTGGCATGGCAGTGGGTGGTGATGACTGGCTAGCTGCCTTCCCTCTAATCTTACACTGCTAAATTAGGGACAGCTGGCGCAGATAAACCACGTGTAAGCTTTGCGCGAAATTCAAAAACAAAAACAATGTCACATGAATGATTATGTTATCAAGGGACAAAAATATATTAGCAAATTAGAACCCACGGTTTGGGATTGGCAGAAAATTACCTTAAAAAATCGATTAATACATTATTTAGGTAGGGCTAAACATTATAAAATATAATTACAATTATTATTCTTGCTTACAATTTGAGATTTAATAAACAGACGTATGGTTGACACCTGAAAAGTTCTCGTGATTGTGATAGCGTTGCAAAAAAAAAGATATAATTAACATTTATCGAAATAATATTATGAGTTAAATAACTTTGTTGTTGTTATATTTTTTCTAACTGGTCATAGACTAATAAATAATCGCAACACGAGAAACCTACAGACCCATTGTTTAAATCTTAAATAATATAATCACCAGGAGTC
Source organism: Tachypleus tridentatus (assembly GCF_004210375.1). Taxonomy (NCBI): domain Eukaryota; kingdom Metazoa; phylum Arthropoda; class Merostomata; order Xiphosura; family Limulidae; genus Tachypleus; species Tachypleus tridentatus. The sequence continues at coordinate 119,022,987 of NC_134836.1, read as the reverse complement.
GAAACTTGTAAATCTATTGTTTAAGTCTTAAATAATATAACCACCAAGAGTCGAAACTTATAAATCTATTGTTTAAGTCTTAAATAATATAACCACCAAGAGTCTAAACTTATAAATCTATTGTTAATCTTAAATAATATAACCACCAAGAATCTAAACTTATAAATCTATTGTTTAAGTCTTAAATAATATAACCACCAAGAGTCGAAACTTATAAATCTATTGTTTAAGTCTTAAATGATATAACTAGTTACAGATTCATCAGCAGAATATGTAAAATTATTCTTTGTTGAATTAGACGCCTCTTGGAGTTAACTTCGAAGAGATATCACGGACCGGCATGGCCAGGTAGTTAAGGCACTCGACTCGTAATCTGAGGGTCGCGGGTTCGAATCTCCGTCACACCCAATATGCTCGCTCTATCAGCCGTGGGGGCGATATAATGTGACGGTCAATCCCACTATTCATTGGAAAAAGAATAGTCCAAGAGTTGGCGGTGGGTGGTGATGACTAACTGCCTTCCTTCTAGTCTTACACTGCTAAATTAGGGATGGCTAGCGCAGATAACCCTCGTGTAGCTATGCGCGAAATTCAAACAAGCAAAACACAGTAATTTGATAAATAAATTTATTTTTCATTATTTTGTATCTATTCTAGTTACAGTTTGATGTTTATTTAAGTTATAATTTTGCAATTAATTTAGTTTTTTTTTTTAAATTGGAGTGAGTGAGTTGCTGTGAAAAAAAATTATAAGGATGAATTATATTGGGAAAGGTTAAGAGGCACTGAAGTAGATCATAGTTAATAGTATACACACCTGAGGGCGCCACTGAATATTCCTGACACAAATAAACCAGGAAGACCCGGCAAGAAACCCAGCACATCCATCACAAACAGTGGAAATAACTGTAAGTGAATAGAAATAAATTAAAATGGTGTCCCATTTCAGGAGTTATGATTAGTAATCAAACTGATGATTTTTTTAAGCAACTTCAAAAAACAATATTCACAATGTAGCCCACCACCCCCAGTAGCACAGTGGTATATCTGCGGACTTCTAGAAACGGTATTTCGATACTCGTGGGAGGAAGACGGGGAGGTAGCCCTTTGTGTAGCTTTGTGCATAACAAAAACAAACAAACACAATGTGGGATCTATATAAACAAACAACCATCCTAGAATTCAGGGACAAAAACGAGCAAATGTTATTGAAAATGGGGACAAATGATTAGTAACTCGCCTAGAAAAAGGCCCCGGCATGGCCAGGTGGTTAAGGCGCTTGACTCGTAATCTGTGGGTCGCGGGTTCGAGTCCCTGTCAAACCAAACATACTTCCCCTTTCAGCCGTGGAGGGGTTATAATGTTCGGTCAATCCCACTATTTGTTGGTAAAAGAATAGCCAAAGAGTTGGCGGTGGGTGGTGATGACTAGCTGCCTTCCCTCTAGTCTCACACTGATAAATTAGGGATGACTAGAGCAGATAGCCCTCGTGTAGCTTTGCGCGAAAATTCAAAAAACGAACAAACAAACCTGAAATAAAATATTTAATTTTATAACCAATAGGAATGCAACACATTCATATTATTTCGTTTTCAGTTCAACAGTTACAAACAAGAAACTGAAAAATACTTTAAAATACAAAATTGTTTTTGTTTCGTTTTAATCTTGCGCAAAGCTACTCGAGGGCTGTGTAACATTAGAGGGAAGGCAACTAGTCATCGCCACCCACCGCCAACTCTTGGGCCACTCTTTTAGCAGCGAATAGTGGGATTGATTGTAACATTATAACGCCCTCACGGCTGAAAGGGCGAGGATGTTAGGTGCGACCGGGATTCGAACCCGTGGCCCTCAGATTACGAGTCGAGTGCTTTAACCACCTGGCCATGCCGGGGCCTTTAAACTTTGTATTTTCTGTTTCCAAAAAGTACAAGTAGTTCGTTCACTTCTTTTAATCAAACAAATTATTAAAATCATTTTGTATGTTCACACTTGATGTATTTTAATTTTGAAAGTAACATACTGGTCGCGGGATCGCAATCCGTCGTTGAACCTGCTCTTCCTTTCAGCCTAATGGCGCTACAACGTTACAGTCAACCCCACAATTCGTTGGTAAAGGGTAGCCCAAAAGTTGGCAGAGTTTACTGTTGACTAGCTGTCTTCCTTCTAGTTTAATACTTCAAAATTATCCCCTGATGGTTCAGCGTTAAGTTTATGGACTTAAAACACTAAAATTCAGGGTTAGATCCCATACGTAGATAGTTCGCCGATAGCTTATTATGTTCAAACAACCGTCGTCTTCTAAATTAGGAACGGCTGGTACAATTTGTCCCTAAGTATCTACTTGTGAAACTCAACAAAGATTTATTTGGAGGATACCTGTACTCAGGGGGTGACAATAAATTATAGTTTTTGATTTTCGTTTCACATTTGTGTATAGCTACATAGCCTTACTTGAAAGTTCTTGGACTACCACGAAGAACCTCATCAAAGGTGAAAATAATCAAATATATGGTTACTGATTAATTACAAAGAAGTGAAATAATTTGATGAAAATTCTGTCTCTCTCTATGTGTGTTTTTTTTTTATAACAAAGCCACATTAGGCTACATGCTGAGCCCTTCGAGGGGAATCGAACCCCTGATTTTAGCGCTGTAAATCCGTAGACTTACCGCTGTACTAGTACTGCCTGTCTTTTTGTTATTAAACACAAAGCTACAAGTGGGCTATCTGCGTTCTTTCAACCTCAGATATCAAATCCTGACTTTTAAGCGTTATAAGGCCCTCAGATTTACTACTGAGTCACCAGAGGGCGCATGCTTGGCCAACATAAATTTAGTGATAAGCCTGAACGTTTAACACGCTAAAAATCACGTTTCGATACCCGTGGTGAACACATATAATAAAGCCCCGCAGTGGCTGAGCGGTAGGTCTCTGGATTTATGATGCTAAAATTGTGGTTTCGATACCAAGGGTGGGTCAGTGGTAAGTCGGAAGACTTACAACCCTGGAAAGCGGGTTTTAGTATCCACGGTGGACACAGCGCAGATGACTCACTGTGTACCTATGCGCATAAAATAAGTAGACCGATGTGTGTAGGCTGCGGAAGGTTACAGTTTGGGTTATTTGTGCACCAAAATGTTTGTGGTTTCAAGAAGAAAAAAAAACAAACCCTAGACATTCGTGTTTTATATTTAATAAGACCCTAAAACGAATTAAAAATGAATCCGTGATGAGACAAATAACCGGGTTATTTTAAAACACAATAAAATTTAACTTTTGACAGGTTTACCTGGTCTGGGGATAGCTTGAACTTTGTCCACGACAAAGGGTCACACGAGTGGTATTTAGAGTAGATGACCAGCCCAGCGAGACACGAAATAGTTAGAAGTATCACTAATCCAGGAAAGTTCAACCAGAGGGCGCTGCAGAAATTTGAAATACAAATAAATATCAATTTAAAATTACTGACACCAAAACACTCAACTCGTGAGTCGCTGTATTTTAGCAGCATACAAGTTTTACCGTGATAACAAATCCTTACGAAATATATTTTCTTGGAAATCTATTTCGGATCTACTTACGTTTGAGCGCCATGTAGTGTTGGAATTGACAAATACCGTTGCACCATAGCCTGATTAACACCGTAGACGGCAATCCACGTAAAATACCCGCCTATGGCAAGGTTCCAAACAGTGTGGCGGGTGGTTGGATTAGGGTCAAAGCTTCAAGAAGTAATAATAAATATTTATCTATAATAAAGTATTGAAATCGATACAAATATATTTTATGAGAAACAAGAGGTTTATTGAAAGTTTACACTCTTGGTTGTTTTGAATTGGCCAAGCATGGCCAAGTTTGTTAAGGCGTTCGACTCGTAATCCGAGGGTCGCGGGTTCGAATCCCGGTCGCACCAAACATGGTCGCCCTTTCAGCCGTGGGGGCGTTATAAAGTTACGGTCAATCCCACTATTCGTTGGTAAAAGAGTAGCCCAAGAGTTGGGGGTGGATGGTGATGACTAGCTGCCTTCCCTATAGTCTTACACTGCTAAATTAGAAACGGCCAGCGCAAACAGCCCTCGAGTAGCTTTGCGTGAAATTCAAAACAAGTTTGTCACATTATAACGCCCCCACGAGTGGGAAAGCTAGAGGGAAAGCAGCTAGTCATCATCACCCACCGCCAACTCTTAGGCTACTCTTTTACCAACGAATAGTGGGATTGACCGTCACTTTATAACGCCCCCAGGGCTGAAAGGGCGAGCATATTTGGTGTGACCGGGATTCGAACCCGCGACCCTCGGATTACGAATCGAACGCCTTAACATGCCGGAGCTAATTTACACTCGGTATATAGGGGGTTGTATTATTTGCAAGTCAAAGGTGACAAGAGAAAATAAAAACACGATTATATTCAGACAAATATATAAATATCGCAAGAACGTTGTTGTTTTTAAAACGAAATCCAAGGTAGAAATAATAACCAGAACATAAAAACAAAGATAAATAATTAATATTTTTGTACGCAAGTCTGGAATACACGTGTTTAGGTTTAGCAACATCACATTTAAAGACAACGTATAGCATAACGAAACTTTCTACTGGTTCATTGACTCTTACTTGAAAAACTCTATTCTTTGCCCCTCTACATTTGTTTGCCATACTTTAGCCCAGCCTCCCTCGTCGTTGGCGCCTTTGAAAACCACCACAAACATGGAAATGAACATCATGGTGACTTGGAAAAAATCTGTCCACACCACAGCTTTCATTCCTCCCTAAGATAGGAGAGTTAGGTTTAGCAAGTAGCTTTTCATGGAAGGGTAACAGGTGAAAATAAACATGTTACGATTTCCTTGAAGAGTAACAAGTGATGACAAGTTATAAGGTCAGTTAAGAAAGCATAATTAACAACAAAGTACTTCTGGTGAAAGGATATAACTTGTATCCAAGCGTTCCGTTCGTGAGTTACGACAATCGCTTTTGGAAAACTACCAAAACTCACCGATGGTGATGCCTGCCACCACTGTTATTTAGATTAAAGCCACACTGGGCTGTCTGCTGTGTTCACCACGGGGAATCGAACTTCGGATTCTAGCGTTGTAAGTTCGTAGACCTACCGCTGTCCCACAGTATGTATTTCAGCTGCTCCTATTTTACGTATCTTTACACAGACACAACTGAGAACTAACGTTTTAACATAACTACAATGTTACTGTATTGGATACCAAACAGGACTTTAGAAACGTCTACCCTACTATACATGTTTTTCGTAAGTGAACTTTAGATAAAAATCAGATAGTATCTTGTGACTTATTCATTTCTGATGGTCATGGCTTTTTGTCTCTTAACCTGCATGTCGCGAGCTCAAATTGCGTCACCGAACTACCTGCTCTTTCAGCCGTGGGGGCTTTGTAATGTGACGTAATCAATAAAAGAGTAATTCAAAGGTTAGCTGTGGGTGGTGATGACTGCTTTCCTTCTAGTCAATCACTACGAAATTAAGTATGGCTAGTGTAGATGGCCTTCCCTCGAAACTAAAGCAAACAAACAAATAATCCACTGTACACGAAATATAAAATGTTAAAAATACATATCTGAAAGTATTGTTGGCGAGAGGGTGGGGGGTTAAGAACAACTACCTGAAAGTAAAACTCGTAACATATCCTAATCAAAATGGCGTATTATAGGCTTATCTTACGGTACGTATCACGAAAGTGCGATTTTCGGGGCTAATCCCAGTGAGATTTACCCCAGACGTGACAACTTACCACTGACGTGTAAAAAGTGCAGACCAGGCCAATGGACAGTACGGCCGCCCACACAGATATTCCGGTCACTGCAGGAACAAAAAAAACAACAAAAAATCACACACACACGCACACACATTTAATACAGAAAATTTCTTCCGAAGAAAGATAAACTGAATTTAAAAGTTGACTTTAGAAAATCTAGAACGAAAACGAAATCGTGTAAAGTTAAATCAATGAGGATCAGTTTGTTTGTTTGTTTGGAATTTCGCACAAAGCTATTCGAGGGCTATCTGTGCTAGCCGTCCCTAATTTAGCAATGTAAGACTAGAGGGAAGGCAGCTAGTCATCACCACCCACCGCCAACTCTTGGGCTACTCTTTTACCAACGAAAAGTGGGATTGACCGTCACATTATACGCCCCCACGGCTGGGAGGGCGAGCATGTTTAGCGCGACGCGGGCGCGAACCCGCGACCCTCGGATTACGAGTCGCACGCCTTACGCGCTTGGCCATATGAGGATTAGGCTCGATTTAATGATTTATCATATATGAGGACAATAAATCTGAAGGTCCATAAATTTTTGTCTCGATGTCGCAGAACGTGCAATCCACTTTCAGCTGTTGGTGTGTTATAAGAGTGACAGTCAATTCAGTTATTCGGGTAAGAACCAGGCAAAGCTCTTGTAGCCACAACGGCCGTTGGTTAGCTGACGTTCCTCTGATGGTCATTTATTATAAGTTTGGGAACAGCTATATCCTTGACCTGGTCCTTTAAACTGTGCGTTTCATATCATTCTATCCAGTCTTTAGACTTGATTCTTGGAACTGAAGGTAAAAGGCGGCGATTTTATTTTGCTTTATTATGAATTATATTTATAGTTCTTCAATAAAAACTTTTTTTATTTCACGAAGTAGCTCTTTTGCTGTTTGAATGAATGAATGTCGTCGGTGTTTAGGTACATACCCTAGAGGGTCAGGTTCTCTATGACCTCTTCCTCCTCCCCGTACTTATATTCTTGGCTGATTGATATTTATGACTGTGAACTGAATTTTTATTTGGTCCTTTTCAGGACAATGTCCATGTATTTTGGCTTGTATACAGTTTTTATTCTATTGGCAGAATGCCAAGTTTGCTGGTGGCATTTTTTAATACATAAATAAAGAAACTATAAATATATTTTTTAATTTTTTATTTAAAGCTTATATTTTTATTATTATTTAAAGTTTTTATATTTTTTTATTTATTTTTATATTTGAAATATAAGTTAACTGGGGAGAGATATTTAGGCCTAGCTTCATCATGTATGAGATACCTGTCTAGTTAGCATAGTAATTCGTTTTTCATCCAATTCTTATTAAAGTACATTATTGTAATATGTAGGAGTCTATCTGGTATGGTTGGTACGTTCGAGTATTTGTGAATGAATTGAGATGATATTGTTCTTGGAACTTTGTATCCAGTTGTGAGGAGTGTGTTTTGGATTGTTTGTAGTTTAGTTTTAATTATTTTATTGCTTACAGTTATCCATGCTGGAGCTGCATAGTCTATTACAGGTCTAATATATGTTTTGTAGATTTTTAGAATGTTATCTGTAGATGCTCCACTGTTTTTACCAGTTAGACTCCTAGCATAGTTAGTTCTTCGCCAGACTTTATTTTTAATTTCGTTCAATCCATTGCTGTTTGACAAAGTATCCAAGTTTCGTTTTTAAAAGACTCTGAAAAGCATGCATGGTCTTTCAAAAGATAATTTAGAAAAAACAACATAATTATTTGAGTTTTTGAAGCCTGTTTGTATTTCATCCATTCCCTTACGAAAACTTTGTTAATAATACATCCTAAGCCTAGTTCTTCACAAAACCTCCTTTGCACGACATATTGCATTTTTTTTTTTATTATTGCCAATAATACTCTCATTAATATTGTTTATTGTGTTGTCATGGTAACTGGTGACCTTGGTATGTGTTGAGAACAGACAGGTTGAGATTCCTGGGTGTTTAACCAAGGTAAATGACCAGTAGGCGTGATATCAGTCCAACATTAGCATCACGCACGCGTACATAGCGGATTGTTTTTCACACTCTATTACAACGTTCTATTTTTTTAACTAGGTTTGTAAATCAGGTATTTTCATACGGTAAATGTATAATACACAACTGTTTTACATTAATTATAAATGTAGAACGGATCTGTCCAAAAATGGGTTTTACTTCAACATTATATGTCGGTTGTTTTTGAATTTCGCGCAAAGCTACTCGAGGACTATCTGCGCTAGCCGTCCCTAATTTTGCAGTGTAAGACTAGAGGGAAGGCAGCTAGTCATCGCCACCCACCGCTAACTCTTGGGCTACTCTTTTACCAAGGAATAGTGGGAATGACCGCACTTTATAACGCCCCACGGCTGGGAGGGCGAGCATGTTCGGTACGACCGGGATTCGAACCCGCGACCCTCGGATTACGAGTCGAACGCCTTAACATTATATGTATATATAAGAAAAACAGCTAGTAAATTAATTTTACCTGTTAATAAAATTTCACATTATTATTAAATAAATAACGTTTCTATGGATGTTTATTTATAGTTAAAAATTCCTGATTTGGATCACAGATCACACGTGCGTGTATTACCTAGAAAAAGTCAGAAATAGACATTATGTACGTATAGTTTTATTTTAAAAAAAGTACGTCTACGTGAGCTTATTTGTCTGGCTACGTAAAATGTTTTGAAAAGGAACAGAATTTATTGATTTAACACATAATGCCTGCAAAAAAAGCGTAACTTAAATTCCATGTGTGGAAATAACAGAATAAGGAAACTTCAAGCGAAAGGCATGAAAACTTCTGTAAATATTTTGCGGGCCGCGGCTAGTAGTTTCAACGACACTGAGTAAACCTAAAGCCAAGCAAAAGTGATATGTAATGTCCAGTGTAATATAAGCGCCTTTACTGATCGCCCATATGCAGCAGATTTGCATTGTGAATTACAAACTGGCACGCCCTCTCACCATCTCCGAGATTTCATCTTAACAACACTGCTACAGCAAAAAACTGGCGATTATAATTTCAACTAATTTGCTTTTGGAAGGAGAGTAGGATAAACAAGTGTTTCAAAATGTTGGCAAGTCAAAACGATGACAAGAAACTGATTTCAATATTTACAACTTTTATTTTAAAGTACAACAACTAAATTTCACGTGTTTTACGCCTTTATAGTAAGGCTTAACTAAGGGTAGCCCTAAAGAGGTGACTGATGGAGGAGGCGGGCTTAGCCACACCAATCACAGTACTCAACACAAACATACTGACAGTAAAAAACCCACTATTTCTGTCTGGTCCACCTCAGACTCCCTATATGAGAAAGGCTAGACCCCCCGCTTCACGTGGTATGTATAAAATGGTTTGAAGAACAACCATAGATGACATGATAACGTTATTCTCAATAAACGAACAATGGGTCTCGTTCACGACAACTGATGACGTAACGATACGTAAAACTGTAATAGCTTCTCGCAGCACGTGAGCTGCAGTATGTAAACTATTGAAAACTATTATATGGATATAAACTGTGATATTTTTCAAGCCACGTTCGACGTTAAGAAATGGAACTAACAATAGATTGGGCCCGGCATGGCCTAGCGCGTTAAGGCGTGCGACTCGTAATCTGAGGGTCGCGGGTTCGAATCCCTGACGTACCAAACATGCTCGCCCTTTCAGCCGTTGGGGCGTTATAATGTGACGGTCAATCCCACTATTCGTTGGTAAAAGAGTAGCCCAAGAGTTGGCGGTGGGTGGTGATGACTAGCTGCCTTCCGTCTAGTCTTACACTGCTAAATTAGGGACGGCTAGCACAGACAGCCTTTGAATAGCTTTGTGCGAAATTCCAAAAACAAACAAACAAATCCTAACAATAGGATTAATCCTTCAAAACTACATTTAATGCCAATATCTTAAACTTGTTTGTATATATATATTATTATTATTATAAAACAAACAATCATACTGTAACATTTCCCTCTGTCAGATTCCATAACGTCACAAAATAACTAAAAACAAACCTCACAATGAATTGTACTCCTTACTGAAGGTAATTGAATTTTAAAATTATCTTTTGTTCTTTGACTACATATATTACAAATAATAAACAAATAATAAGTGAATGTAATTCAATGCATTGTTATCATTATTTTAATATTTATTAATTACTACATAGTAACACAAGAAGTATCATTCGTAAAAGCCAATAATCATGTTTAAACCAATGATGTTAAACAGTGGACACACAGATAATCCAATATAGTTTTCCTCTAAAAACGATAAAACAAGAAACTTACGTGAGAGTATATAAATTCAACAAGTCATTGGACAGGTGAAGGGTGAAGTAGAAAATATGGAAAAATTATGTGTACACCACTAAGTATATAAATTGAATAGTCCATGGTAATATATATGTATAATATGACCACGAGAACTGGACTTTTTTTTTGCTATAAGTATTTTGTAACGTTTTCACTGGATATTTATGTTTCTCAGGTCTTTCCAAAGATGACTGAGGCCATATAAATTAACACAGAACAACTTCATTAAGACGCCTAAATTATTTAACATAACTTAATGTGTAGGTTTCTGTTCGTGGAACAAAAAAAACAAGTATTTTATAACACAAGGACTTGCCACAAAGTCTTTAGAATATCATGCAGCAATAAGTGAACATAGTAATTTCAGGGTCGAGGGTTCGAATCTCTGTCACATCAAACATGCTCGCCCTTTCAGCTGTGGGGGCGTAATTATGTCACAGTCAGTCCCATTATTCGTTGGTAAAAGAGTACCCCAACAGTTGGGGGTGGATGGTGCTGCCTTCCCACTGCTAAATTAAGGACAGCCAGCGCAGACAGCTCTTGTGTAGCATTACGTGAAATTATAAAACAAAAATAAAGAGTCATAATCTTCAACAAGGACTAGTATGGCCTTGTTATTAAAACGCTCAGTTCGTAATATGAGGAAATGACAGAATAAGGAATTTCAAGCGAAGGTCGTGGAAACATATTAATACTAACTAAGGCTTTCAACAGCACTCCGTATTGTATTGTTTAGTGGCAGTGGGATTGTTTCTTTTGGATTTCGCGCAAAGCTACTCAAGGGCTATCTGCCCTAGCCGTCCCTGATTTAGTAGTGTAAGACTAGAGGGAAGGCAGCTAGTCATCACCACCCACCGCCAACTCTTGGGTACTCTTTTACCAACAAATAGTGGGATAGACTTAAATTATAACGCCCCCACGGCTGAGAGGGCGAGCATGTTTGGTGTGGCGGTGATTCGAACCCACGACCCTCAGATTATGAGTCGAGTGTCTTATCCATCTGGCTATGCTGGGGCCCCCGCAGTGGAAATAATATTTACAAGACTGTAACAAAACACAATGCACATACTAGTTTCTGCTTTTAAATTTGCGTTATGTTAAGAATGGATATATATATTATGTTAACAAAGTGGATATAAATTACTTTAAGAAATTGGATGTACATTATGTTGGAAGCAGATATATATTACGTTAAAATAGGATATGTCTTCGTATTTAATAGCATGAATACCCGTTTCATTTTCTAGCTGGTTGAGGTACACGACGATTGAGCCGATATAGTGTGAAAGCAGATTATGTACACGTGACTTTAGTTGCTTTTCCAGACCGAATGCATTCTTGATTGCGTTGTATAGTGTTGTTACTTGAACCACGTGGAAGACTTTTCCTACCGACCTTTTTGTCTGTAGATTCTCCCTGCTACAAGGCACCACTCTTTACTTATCACGGCTGGAGTACGACTTGTTGCAGGTCTATTTTTGAATGGTCTTATACCCCAAGTTGATCCACATTTCTTTGTTTTTCAATCCTATTAAGTACAACGAATATCCTCGTCCTGGACATTTTAAATCTCCGACCTGAACACATCATCTTCATGATATGAATATTTTGCATCAGAAAAAAAGCAGTTACTTACCTTTCTTTAAAAAGTGGTCAGTGTCCTACAATACGTTAATCAATATGAAAGCGTAGGTCTTATACAATCTGTTGCACTGCGACGTTATATCCGTTGTGGTTGTTACGTGACTTACTGATTTGCATATTCAAAATCGTCTTAACCAAACATGTTGAACGCTTTTTATTTGGGTCTGGGAAAGTAATTTTGGTTTTTCATTCAAAAGAATACTAATGTTATCAAACGCATATCAACGAAATCAGTACAAAAACACTGAGTGACTGGCTTGGCATAGTCTGATGATTAGGGTGGGAGACTCGTAATGAGCAGGTCGCAGATTCGAATCCCGTCACATAGCATGCTCGCTCTTTCAACCGTAAAGGCGTTATGATGTGACGGTCAATGATGACGTTCGTTGGTAAAGAATAGTCCATGAGATGACTGCGGGTGGTGTTGACTAGCTATTTTCCCTCAAGTCTGTCACTTCTAAATTAGAGATGGCTAATTCTGGTAGTCCTCGAGTATCTTTGTGAGCAATTTAACAAACAAAGCAACCAGTGGTTAGTGCTTGTATGAACAGTAATAACAATGGATGTGACGAATAAACAATACATGAATGAACTCTCTTTCAACCTACCTTGCGAAAGAGCCAGGGCCGGAGCATATAATACAATCGCCATATAAATGATCTGAAATCAGAGGATAATAACAATAAATGCACTAGCATTGTGCTCAAATCTGAAATGTTAAAAATCGGTTTCCGAAGAAAGAAATTTATCTGGTAATGTGTTTTGTTTTTCTTCACTTGGGGTCGCTTTATGATCTTAGATACAAATTAGACCTGAAAAATGTTAGTATATAAATAAATTGCCCAATGAGCTTTTAGAGGTTTCAGTTTATTATCACAGAACGTTCAGTTTCATAAATTAAAAAAAAATTCTCTTTCTGGTTTTCCTATCAGCGATTTTGTTTTAGCCTAACAGTTTTACAGAGAGTGTAGAACTTAAAAAAACTTACCATTTGTATGGCAAACACTATAGAACCAAGTGTTCTGACCAGCCGACTAAATCTTCGCTCCAGATACTGTAATAAAAATAATTGAAGCAAAATAATCTGATACTACAAGGTTTTAAGGTGATCAACTCTGGTTAAAAATGAAGAAGATAATACAATTAATTTTAACAGTTAGAATAACCAACAAATAATACGATATAATTAATTTTAACAATTACAACTGCAAAGATATTATAGTTAACTTTAACAAATAGAACTACAAATATACTTTGGTTAATTTTAACAAATAATTACGAACAAAGAAGATTACATCATCCACATTAACAGATCCTCCCCAATAAAACAACATGAAATAGCCAGCTTTGATAATTAGTAGAAGAAACAGAATTAAAAACGAACAATATTTGAACACTTATAATTAGAAACAAACAGTGACACGTGCAAGGTGTGTGATTTGTTGATGATTTCCTTTATATATAATAATTAGCAAATAACATTTTGACAGTATCGCAGGTTTTCACGAATATTTTACTATTATGATAACGTTTGTTATTTTATAAAGACTTAGAAATTTAAAGTACTTACGTATATTCGAGTTATGGTGTGTATGAATTTTTACAAGCTGGCAAAGAATAATTATAACCTTACTTGTCATGAAACATTAATAGTAAGCCTACTACATTTTTAAACACTACATTCTATATCTGATCCTATGGGGAATTTTCACGTATTACAAGAGTGTATAATAATAGTATTTAAACCTCAGTGTATTTTCCTACCAATTGCAAACGAAGCGTTTCGTTCTATCTTGATCTCTTAAGGCTCGCTAGGATACAATAAACCTAGTAGTGGCTGGGACACTATTTGATACAAGAACAGTTGTTATGATGTGTACACCTTATAAGGTGGCGAAGAATTATTACAGTTACACCTGTCGTGAAATATTAGTGGTACTGACTTGAGCTGCTACGACTGGCCTCCATCAACCGAACTTCGCTATTTCGTAGACTATTGATAATAATACTTAGAATTAATTACATAGCTGTTGAATTTACTTTTCGGCCATTTGACATTCTAGACTAGAGCGACAACTGATGTCAGATCAATAATGGCTATGTGTCCATATATGCATATTATAAATATTTCTATACGATCAAGAATTACTTATTTTCATTTCTTGAGCCCTTGAAAGTGTTAATAAAGTACATTTTAGGGTTATTACTGGTTTATCTCTAGGGTTAATAAATAACAACTTTGGTTCTACGTAAGTTGGCTGTTTCCAAATCCAAAGTAATGCATTTGTTGTTTTGTATTTTTTATTTAATAAAAATGCACTTTAACTGTGAAATAACAGAAAAAAATTTAAATAGACTATAAAAAATTACCTCATATGCTAACTTGCTAGAACTATCACCATAGTGATGTATTTCTTCATAATCTGAAACCGGCAAGTAACAAGTCGAAGTTGGTAACTAAATACTGTTTCCTTATGTGAAAGACAGTATGGGGTATGAAAAGCCAAATGGAGAATATTTCATAAAGAGATATAAATACATGTAGTTAATCTTTCCATGTTTAAACCTTTTCTAAATTGCACTGTATGCTAAATTCACTTTAAAAGTTTGCTTAAAATAATTTTAGGAATATTTTTGATCGTTCCTTACCGATGAGGAGTATAAGTTAGATTAGACGACAAACAGTTGAAGAATGTATAATACTAACGAACAAAACAAACTAGACGACAAACAGTTGAACAATGTATAATGCTAACGAACAAAACAAATTAAACGATAAACAGTTGGGTGAAGTTTAATATTAACAAACAATGTAATCGAATAATGTATTTACAGCTCCCAAGGTGGAAACGCGATTTTGTGAAAATGGGACATGAAACCGTGGACCCTCAGATTCACAATCCGAACACATTAACTGTTGGGTCACCTGACTAGGAGCTTAATTCCCCATAATTTCGATTTAAGTTTTCATGATGTAGGACATTCAAAGAATTGCTACCGATTATAAATTATCATATAAAACTTGACCAGACGTGGGTTAATTTACACATTATTTTATTTTGTCCGTCAGATGGGGCAGCAGTTACAAGAGATCCAGCATCCAAAAACAGGGTTACGGTTAGGAGACAGAAACTGTACCTCTCATTTATTCCATGTGTCTTTCTTTTTCTTGCCATTTTTAAAATTTTTATATTGGTTAAATTAATTTTTACTAAATGTAGTGAACTTTTGACGTTACCAAGGTAACACACAGTATTAAACATTATCATCATGGGCCGGACATGCCCTATTGTATTACAGTATTAAACACGTTTTGTAAGCTTAATACATATTGGTGAAACTATATGAAGAGCGGGATTCGATTGGTTGATTGAAGGATCGTGACTTTCTTCTCCTTCAAATAAAAACAAGGTTATTTGCTATTCTTTGATAGATTGTTTAGGTAGGGTATTCATGATGAAACTTTGTAGAATGGAAGGCAACTGTCTGTTGTGGAGACACAAGTGTAGAGAACGACGTATGTTTCATCAAGGTTATTTGCATTTAACTCTTAGTGAAAACTATAACGCATAAATAGAATAACCAAAAAATCCATCGCCTAATATTTAAACTTCTTAAGTCGTGTTTCACAACCGCATAAAATCTGCTGTTTGTCAAACTGTTTTTAAATATCATTGTGTCATTGTTACCTTATTAAAGCATAGCTAACTTTGACACTCCCGTTCCGGTACAATTGTACCTGTCTCACCATTCCACGTCATCTAATGTGACGGGTACTTTTAAGTTAGTTTGAAAATTCCTGATCGTGTACTGTTACAGCAATCGTTTGCTACTTTGTGGTTTGACACGTCAGGATGACATGCTAAAAGAAATATGTAAATAAATGACTACCTTCTAATGAATTGAATTAATTTTTTATTTTGACAAAAAAACTTCCTTGTTTGGAAACATGAAAGTCATATTGATTTAGCTCAAAAATTAAAATGTCTGTTCTCCAAAGTCCACTCGACGGTCCAGAAAGAGATCGGGAAATCCATTTTTTTTACCATCGAGAAATATTTTATTAAGACAGGTACGTGTTTTCCCAGAGAGTTTTCTTGATAAAATCTCAAAAACGCACACAAATAAAAGTAATTACATTTATCTTCTTAAACTTGCGTTTAAATAAAAGAAAATGTTGTTTCTTTCTAGACAAATTGAGAATAAAACGACAATGAAATCTTGAAATATTACAGACAAAACTGGCTAGAAGATATTAAACGTAAAAAGAATAAATTATGAGAAAGATCTAACACAAGGTGTCACGAGACCCACAAAAATACCGGCTTTAATGGCTCACAGGTTACTCGGAAGACTTATAACGGTAAAAACATTTGCTTTTGAAACCTGCGGTGGACACAACATAGATAACCCACTGTGTAGAATTGTGCTTAAGAAAAAACAAACGAATAAAACTTTTTGATAAAGAGTGTTTCGAAGTGTTGTAGTATAAATTAAGGCGAATTTTGTTTCTCTGTGTTTTATGCGGGAACTCGGAAACCAATTCGCGTCAGTGGCTGTGTTTCATTAGTCCTTGTCCTAGGTATATTAACATATTGTTATAATACAACGTTAAACTAATTCAACTCATGTCAATGGCTGTGTTTAGGTATTGTAGTAGAATATTAACATGTTAAGCTAGATCAAGTCACGCCAAGGGCTTTATTCTAAGCCTTGTTCTAGGTATATTAACATGTTGTTATGATATAACATTAAGCAAAATCCAGACACACCAAGGACCATTTTCAGCCTTATTTCAGATATGTTATGACACAACATGAAAGGCCGTGTTCTCGGTATACGAGGGCTGTTCAAAAAATACGCGGACTGTTTGATTGCGCGGCTCCAGTTGGTTCCAGGGGAATCCGCTTGGTGTCGCTAGGTTCACATAGATCAGCTGATTACGATGCCATTTCCCGATTGCAGATATCTTCATTTGTGTATTAGCTAGGCGGTTTTAAGTGAAGTGCGATTTTTTCGTTTGGCAGATTTCAGAATGAATGACCTGAAGGAGCAACGACTTTCTGTGAAATTTTGTGTTAAACTTGGAAAATCTGCGACTGAAACTTTTGCTATGCTTAACACGGCTTACGGTGATGTTGCTATGAAGCGTACGGCATGTTTCAAGTGGCATGAACGTTTTAAGGATGGTCGACAGTCCATTGAAGATGATGATCGTCCTGGACGTCCTTCCACGTCAACTGACGACCCACACGTCGACAAAATCAACACCCTGGTGCGGGCAAATCGACGTCTGACTGTCAGGGAGCTTGCTGAAGAGTGTGGAATATCAGTTGGATCTTGTTACGAGATGTTGACCGAAAAATTGAAGATGCACCGCGTTACTGCGAAATTCAGCCCTCGTGCGTTTTTGGCCAAATACTCGATCACTGTTCTTCCCCACCCCCCCTACTCACCTGACCTTGCTTCTTGCGATTTTTTCTTGTTCCCCAAACTCAAAAGACCCTTGAAAGGAAGAACATTTGAGATGATTCCCGAGATTAAGGCAAATGCGACGAAGGAGCTGGAGGACATTACAAAAGAAGCGTGCCAGGACTGTTTCAACAAGTGGAAACACCGTTGGGATAAGTGTGTGCGTTGGGGAGGAGAATACTTTGAAGGGGTCCCAGACCTGTAACTTGTAAATAAAGTACATTTTGTTTTATGACGTCAGTCCGCATATTTTTGAACAGACCTCGTATTAATATATTGTTACGATGCAATGTTTATCTGCAAGATCACGTAAGGAAATTTTTTCGGATGTTAGCGTCTGCTGGGCTTCTCTTTGTCTATTGTGTAAGAAATGTTGAACGCTGACAACATTCAATTATAAATGTTTATTTTTAATTGTAATTATTTCATTAAATACTAAAATAAAAAATACAGTGTGAATGAAGCTAGTCATTTGAAGCTGTGTTGATTTTATTAGCATGAAGAAGATTCGGAAAAGTCTAAAAATTCCAACCATATCGTAAAATATTTAGTCTTTATCGTAAAAGTGGAATGTCTGAAGATATGAACCTAAAACGAGTGAAATAACGTGACAAGTATACTGAAACAACTTCCATTATTAGTATAGGGCAAAAGTGCATAAAGGGAATTTCTTTTATATTCACATTGGCTCATGAAATATATTCGACCAATTCCTTTTTCCTGTTTAAAAACCTAAGTCATGGAATGAGTTGTACAAATAAGACAAAAACCAAAATGAAGGCCTGGAATTGTGTCAGTTATAATAAAGATTTATAATACATTTATAATCAAGTTTTTGTTCTGTACAATAAGAAATTTACCTTAAAAGAAAACACAACAAAACAAACGAAAGAAACGCTAACTGCGTCATTCTTTCTTGAGATAAAGAGCCCAATGAAATGAAACCAGCGCACTGTTTTGAACCTGACGCATTTAGGAATTCATGAAAACTAGATCGATTTTTTGTAGGATAAAAGCTATGTATAAATCTTTGTCAATGATTCTTAAGGTTACAACAATTCCTAGGGCGAGGAAATGAGATTCTTTATTGGTTTCTACAATGAAACCTGAAACTATGAAACCTATTAACAGTTTCTAAGAATTAAATGTTGATTTGTACGGCGAAACTATAAAACCTATTAACTATTTATATAATTTTTGTATTTATGTGAAGTTAATCGCGAATAACTATAATTTTTTCTTGATATACTTTCATTATGAACAATGTTTATAAACGATTTTCATAGACTTAGAGAGATATAGATTCATGGAGTTTTGAATAAGTGGTTTAGTCAACGGTTTGTTAATTCAAATGTATGTATATATATATTTGTGTGAGTATCTATGCATACATTTCAGTGATTCATCGTAATTTTGCAAAGCCTAGTCACAAGCACGTTAACATGGGATGTAAGGTCTCACCTCGTATGCGCTAGTTAATTCCAGGTTGTAGAAGATAGGGAGGTAGAGATGAGCAGCTATTGGAATCACAAGACAGTATGCAAGTATGATCATCCAATACTGGGTGCCGTACTGATAGACTTCTGCTGGCGTTCCCAGCAACGTGATGGCCGACATGAAGCTTGCCAATACCGACATAGACACAGGGAACACACTCATGGACCGGTTACCCATCAGGAACTCCTTCGTGGTGCCCTGTTTCCCACCACTAAAGGCATAGTAGATGCCGATAGCCGCAGACACGGCCAGCATACATGCAAAAACCACGTAGTCTGGAATACCAAATCTGTTGATCAGGTCAGCGGGGCTTATCTCTTTACTGAAGTTACCGTTATCGTTCGTCGTATTCATCTCGGCCGTAAAGGTAACTACCTCGAGCTGTGAAAATGATTATATTTTTCATTATAGGTGGCGTACAACCTTATAGTTTATTTCAAACGATACAAAATGCGCGCGTACAATCTTCGGAGAAAAATGCGTGAAGGAGTAAGAATATATTAATTTGTTAATTTGGTACGTTGTATATAACCATGTAAAATAAAAAAATACCATAAAAGGAAATATTTCAATTAAACTCACAAGAGGACATAGCAACGTAACAAAGGATAGTAACAGAAACAATATAAAAACGGAAAACAGAGGAAGACGTAACGTAAATATATAACGAAGTAAAATAAACATATTTAAACGTAACGAAAGAAAATGATTAATGTCAAGATATAACGTAATTTGTTTGTTTTGAATTTCGCGCAAAGTTACACGAGGACTATCTGCGGTTGTCCCTAATTTACCAGTGTAGGATTAGAGGGAAGGCAGCTGGTTTGTTTTCATCACTTACTGTCAACTCTTGGGCTAGTCCTTTACCAGCGAATAGTGGGATTGACTCTGCCTTTATAACATTCTATGGCTGAAAGGGTAAGCATGATTGCTGTAACGAGAATTCGAACCCGTGAACCTTAAATTACGAGTCGAACTCCTGTAACGTAATAAGAGGAATAATACCAAAATAAAATAGAGGGTATTATAATAAGACTAAATGAATTAACATATTTTAATGTTATGTTTAGCCATTTACATATAAAGTTTTAAACTGTGAATACGTAGGTAAAAACTTAGAACAGTCTTATAGAAACAGTATCACGATATAACAGTAAAAAAAAAGCTGAACGTAGTAATTATTATAATCAGAAACAATACTGAACCGTAACGAAGTGACAGGAACAATACTGAAACGTAACGAAGTGACAGGAACACTACTGAAACGCAACGAAGTGACAGGAACACTACTGAAACGTAACGAAGTGACAGGAACACTACTGAAACGTAACGAAGTGACAGGAACACTACTGAAACGTAACGAAGTGACAGGAACACTACGGAAACGCAACGAAGTGACAGGAACACTACTGAAACGTAACGAAGTGACAGGAACACTACTGAAACGTAACGAAGTGACAGGAACACTACTGAACCGTAACGAAGTGACAGGAACACTACTGAATCGTAACGAAGTGACAGGAACAATACTGAACCGAAACGAAGTGACAGGAACAATACTGAACCGAAACGAAGTGACGTAAACAATACTGATCCGTAACGAAGTGACAGGAACACTATTGAACCGTAACGAAGTGACAGGAACACTACTGAATTGTAACGAAGTGACAGAAACAATACTGAAACGTAACGAAGTGACAGAAACAATATTAAACCGCAACAAAGTGACAGGAACAGTATTAAACCGCAACAAAGTGACAGGAACAACACTGAACCTAAGAAATTCCATAAACAACACTGAACGGTAACAAAATGACAGAAACTATACTGAAACTTAACAAAGTGACATAAACGACACTGAACCGTAACAAAGTGACATAAAGAATGCTAAACCGTAACGAAGTGACAGGATCTATAATGAACCGTAACAAAGTGACAGGAACAATACTGAAACGTAACGAAGTGACAGGAACACTACTGAACCGTAACGAAGTGACAGAAACAATATTAAACCGCAACAAAGTGACAGGAACAATATTAAACCGCAACAAAGTGACAGGAACAATATTAAACCGCAACAAAGTGACAGAACAACACTGAACCTAAGAAAGTTCCATAAACAACACTGAACGGTAACAAAATGACAGAAACTATACTGAAACTTAACAAAGTGACATAAACAATATTGAACCGTAGCAAAGTGACGTAAACAATACTGAACTGTAACGAAGTGACAGAAACAATACTGTAACGTAACGAAGTGACAGGAACAATATTGAACCTAACAAAGAGACATAAACAATATTGAACCGTAACAAAGTGACAGGAACAACACTGAACCTAAGAAAGTTGCATAAACAACACTGAACGGTAACAAAATGACAGAAACTATACTGAAACTTAACGAAGTGACAGAAAGAACAATGAGCCGTAACAAAGTGACATAAACAATATTGAACCATAACAAAGTGACATAAACGACACTGAACCATAACAAAGTGACATAAACAATATTGAACTGTAACAAAGTGACATAAACAATATTGAACTGTAACAAAGTGACATAAACAATATTGAACCATAACAAAGTGACATAAACAATATTGAACCATAACAAAGTGACATAAACGACACTGAACCATAACAAAGTGACATAAACGATACTGAACCATAACAAAGTGACATAAACAATATTGAACTGTAACAAAGTGACATAAACAATATTGAACCATAACAAAGTGACATAAACGACACTGAACCATAACAAAGTGACATAAACAATATTGAACTGTAACAAAGTGACATAAACAATATTGAACCATAACAAAGTGACATAAACAATATTTAACTGTAACAAAGTGACATAAACAATATTGAACCATAACAAAGTGTCTGTTGAGGATCAAGACCTCATTTTATCTGCGAACACAAAAAAAACCTCTAGAAGGTAAAACGAACAATTTTTGCTTGCTTGAATAGTAAGATTTTATATTATACAAATTTAAGACCTTTTAAAATTTAAATATATATATATATATTTAATTTTCAATAGTATAGAAAAATTATGACATATAACATATTTTGCATGAACCTCTTACACATTAGTTGTGGATGAAATAAATTTATTCTTCATAATAACAATTTTATTTTGTCTTTTGCAGGATGGTACAGAGGGGAAAAGAGAGCCATGAAGTTCGCTATTCCAAGAATTTGGTGTGAACCCACTACTTTCACACCAGTTGCTACTTCTGCATGTATTCGGACCTTCCATCATTCATCGCCCCCGTGCCACACTGCCCTGAGCTCCCTATATCCACTCCACCAGAGAGAAAACAGCCATTCTTAGAAGAGGACAGCAAATCAGAAGAGCAGGTAGACGTTGAAGATCCAGATTAGAATTTCAGAGGTGCAACTGGTGAGAGAAACCCATACTACACCAACCAAAGAGACTTCAATGACTTGATCAGAGATCTTGGTCTAACAAAGTCGAATGCCGAGGCAAAATTTGGGGTCTGATACGTGAAAGTGATTTACATTACAATCGCAAATCTCGAAAAACTACTCACTTCTAAACATTTTTGTATAACTTTAGTATAAATACATGTAAATCTTGATTCATATGTTGTTTTATTCAGACTTTATGTAAATGAAAATGTGCAAATTTGCCCGTTTTTACACAGAAAATAGATTAATTTCTAAATTTCATTATCCAGGTCACAAAAGCAAAGTTTAAATGCAATAATGGTCATTTTCTGTACTTTTACAACATAAGTAATTAAGAAATAACACATAATATCTAGAAACAAAATTTGTGTTACATAGTGTAATTATTACTCCATTAATTAGCTTCCTACTTCATACATTGTACTACTTCAATGAGGCCCGGCATGGCCAGGTGGTTAAGGCACTCGAGCGTCGCGGGTTCGAATCCTCGTCACACCAAACATGCTCGCCCTATCAGCCGTGGGGGCGTTATAATGTGACGGTCAATTCCACTATTCGTTGGTAAAAGAGGAGTCCAAGAGTTGGCGGTAGGTGGTGATGACTAGCTGTCTTCCCTCTAGTCTTATACTGCTAAATTAGGGACGGCTAGCACAGATAGCCCTCGTGTAACTTTGCGCAAATTAAAAAAAACAAAATAAATTTTCCGTTGGTGAGTCACTTAAGACACGACTTATTAATTTTTCTGGTTGCAAATACGTGTGTGAGACAAAACTTACTAACTTTTTGTTTCAAAAGACATCTACTAGAGATGACTTACTCACTTATTACACTACATTTATTACACTAACTAATGCTGTTTGGAAAATATCAAAATTGTTATTAAACTTGTTACTAAAATGTGTTCATGTTTTTACAGGATCTAACCTATTAAAATACCTTATCATATACTGTCCCAAATGTTTTTATGAAATATAATTTGCATCTTATAACAACATTTTCTACAGCAGGTGACTTAATGAAGTGCTGATCGCAGCCTAGTGGAGTCATTATTCCGTACTGTGTATCTGAGGTTCCCATGTTCATGTCCCGTTACTCGAAAAAACAAACAAACAAGAACACATGGCGCTCCGCACTTTGGAACGGTGTTTGTGTTATGAGAGTGAAGGTCAAAGACCAATGTTTGGCCTGACAATAATAGCCAGTCCAGCATGGCCAGGTGGGTTAAGGCGTTCGACTCGTAATCTGAGGGACGCGGGTTCGAATCCCCGTCGCACTAAACATGCTCACCCTTTCAACTGTGGGGGATGTTACGCAGATAGCCCTCGAGTAGCTTTGCGCGAAATTCAAAACAAACAAACAATAACAGCCCAAAAGTTGTCTGTGTTAGCTCCCTCTCCCTCTCTCTAGTTCATCACTGATAAAGTGGGAATGGTTAGGGCAGACAGTTCTCGAGCAGTAGCCACGAGGAGTAAAACATAAGTAACGTTAGAAATTTATAATTTCACATTTCGTGATATATCTGGAAGCAATGTTGACTTACAAGTTATATATAACAAAACCTATTATCTCAGTTATATAGTACAAAACCGTCACGTGAAAACAAGAAAGAAGACTTACTCAGAATTATAATTTCACAAGACACTTAGACACTGCGGATTAACACTCTTTCCAATCGTAACTACTCTCTGAATTTGATCACAACATGGTATTAAATACATCTTACAGAAACGCAGCGCACGAGATTGAAAATGTCACAAACGACTTTTCTGTCATTGGACACTCATTTACGTGTGTAGCCAATTAGAAAAATTGTTACTAATAAATAGGTCTTCCTAACTCCGCCCACTTCCTGATAAAGCCATATACGTCTAAAAAAGAGATAAGATGGTTCTAGAATACGACTCCCGTTTGATGAAATGACCGGTTTTACAAATGCAGCATTGCGAACAAGTTAAATAAAGTTTACATTTCATAACACTATAATTATATCGATGAAGTAGTACACGCGCTTCAGAGTTAAATGTCCGCTCAGAATACTCTTGGAAAAAAAGAAAT
Source organism: Tachypleus tridentatus (assembly GCF_004210375.1). NCBI lineage: Eukaryota > Metazoa > Arthropoda > Merostomata > Xiphosura > Limulidae > Tachypleus > Tachypleus tridentatus. The sequence continues at coordinate 118,998,777 of NC_134836.1, read as the reverse complement.
CGTGACTAAACACATGTATATTAACAATCATACCACTTGAACTTCAACAAACTCAAGAACGCCATCTGGAGTGAAAGGTAACCTAACGGTACTGACGCAAAATTATCCCCGGTTATTAAATGTTTCATAGTAGAAACGTGTGATGTGTTAACTTGACTCGGAGCAGCATATTTCCTGTACCAAACAGCTAGCTAGTTTGTGGTAATAACTATTTCATTCATATGAATGTTCAGTGTGAAACTATTTTAAAATCGAAATGTAAAACTGGAAAAAAAAAGTCTAAAAGTTCAAAACAAGCTCAGCTGTTTCCAGATAACATATCTCTATGTGTTTTGAAGGAACTTAAAGACTGGATACATGAACCATATACTGTCATATTTTGGTTTGTTTTGAATTTCGCGTAAAGCTACTAGAAGGCTATCTGCGCTAGCCGTCCCTAATTTAGCAGTGTAAGACTAGAGGGAAGGCAGCTAGTCATCACCACCCACCGCCAAGTCTTGGGCTTTTCTTTTACCAACGAATAGTGGGATTGACCGTCATATTATAACGCCCCCACGGCTCAAAGGGCGTGCATGTTTGGTGTGACGGGGATTCGAACCACTGACCCTCAGATTACGAATCGAATGCCTTAACCACGTGGCCATGCCGGGCCTTATGTTCTGTAATTCTTTGAATAGTGAGCAGGTACAAAAGGATTGGAAGTTAGCTAATGTAACTCCTACTCAAAGGAGATTATAAAAATTGTCGCGGTAACTATAGAGCCAGTAATCTTATATCAGTTGTAAGAACAGTTTTGAAAAGTCTGATAAAAGATGCTTTGCAGAGTTGTTTAAGAAAGTTTAGAATTTCAAAAAGGGAAAAATCTTATCTTTTAAATCTTCTGACATTCTTTGAAAAGGTTGTTGCTTATGTAGATGAGGAAAAATGTGTATATTTATTTGGTTTATCTGTATTTTCAGAAAGCATTTGACAGGGTGTCACATAAAAGGCTTGTAAAAATATCTCTATAGCTATGTGGAATAAATTAGAAAATTGGATAGAAGAGTGGCTGGATGGAAGAAAGCAGAGGGTTGTTACAAATGGATTTTAGAAGAGTGGCTGGATGTAAGAAAGCAGAGGGTTGTTACAAATGGATTTTAGAAGAGTGGCTGGATGGAAGAAAGCAGAGGGTTGTTACAAATGGATTTTAGAAGAGTGGCTGGATGTAAGAAAGCAGAGGGTTGTTAGAAATGGATTTTAGAAGAGTGGCTGGATGTAAGAAAACAGAGGGTTGTTACAAATGGATTTTAGAAGAGTGGCTGGATGGAAGAAAGCAGAGGTTTGTTACAAATGGATTTTAGAAGAGTGGCTGGATGTAAAGAAAGCAGAGGCTTGTTAGAAATGGATTTTAGAAGAGTGGCTGGATGTAAGAAAACAGAGGGTTGTTACAAATGGATCTTTAGAAGAGTGGCTGGATGGAAAGAAAGCAGAGGGTTATTACAAATGGATTTTAGAAGAGTGGCTGGATGTAAGAAAGCAGAGGGTTGTTACAAATGGATTTTAGAAGAGTGGCTGGATGTAAGAAAACAGAGGGTTGTTACAAATGGATTTTAGAAGAGTGGCTGGATGGAAGAAAGCAGAGACTTGTTAGAAATGGATTTTAGAAGAGTGGCTGGATGTAAGAAAACAGAGGGTTGTTACAAATGGATTTTAGAAGAGTGGCTGGATGGAAGAAAGCAGAGGGTTGTTACAAATGGATTTTAGAAGAGTGGCTGGATGTAAGAAAACAGAGGGTTGTTACAAATGGATTTTAGAAGAGTGGCTGGATGTAAGAAAACAGAGGGTTGTTACAAATGGATTTTAGAAGAGTGGCTGGATGGAAGAAAACAGAGGGTTGTTACAAATGGATTTTAGAAGAGTGGCTGGATGTAAGAAAGCAGAGGGTTGTTACAAATGGATTTTAGAAGAGTGGCTGGATGTAAGAAAGCAGAGGGTTGTTACAAATGGATTTCAGCCAAACTGGATTAATATCACAAGCGAAGTTCCTCATGGCTCAATCTTAGGTCCTTTGCTCTGTTTGAATTGGAGAAATAGTCAATGGAATACTTAAAGCTGCAGATGATATTAAGGTCTTGGATGTCGTTGACTGTGAAGAGGGTACTGCTGACTTACAAAAGGATTTACATCATTTAGTGAGTTGGAAAACTAAATGATAGACAAATTTTACTCATAATACATGCAAGGTAATGAATGTAGGTTATAATAATTTGAATTATAAGTATAATTTGGATGGGAATTACTTTAACAGTGTCATGAAAGAAATGGATCTTGGTGTAATGGTTGACCAATCTCTAAAGCCACCCAAGCAGTGGTAGCTCAAATAGAACTTCAGGTTGTATCTACAGATATATTAAATACAACTCTAAAGATGTTATAATGTCATTCTATAAGCCACTAGTTAGATTACATTTGTAGTATTGTGTTCAGTCTTGGGCTCCAAACCACAAGAAGGCTATTGAATTGATAGAAAGGGTTCAGAGAAGGGTTACTAGAATGGTGCCTGGAATGGAGGGGTTGTCATATGAGGAGATATTAAGATCCTTAAAACTGTGTTAACTTCAAAGAGTTACGGTGGATCTGACTGAGGTGTTTATGATTGTTAAATGAATGGATATTGTTAATGCATAATAATTTTTCATATTGAACAGTGAGAACAGCAGGAGTAAATGACAGAAATGTTAATTTTGACAGGGTAGGATCATCTTCAGCTAAGACAGTTTCATTTTTCTAACAGGGTGGTTCGTCTTTGGAATGGGTTGTTGTAGAGCAGTAAAAATGTAAGTAAAGGCTTGATAAGTATATGAATGTTAAGGGCTGGGTTTGAGATTTTACAATTTATTTTATATTTATATGCAAAAACGGCTCGTTTGGGTTGAGAAAATATTTTACATAGAAGAGCGAACAACGTTTCGACCTTCTTCGGTCATCGTCAGGTTCACAAAGAAAGAGGTAACTGACCGGAAGCTGACCACATGTTTGAAAGGGGTTGTGTAACTGAGTGTCGGAATGTAGAGGGCGGTGTTAGATGTTTGAATATATAATTTTATTTATTTTATTATATTAATATAGGTATAAAGGCGTTCCTTTATATTGGTTTATTTTGGGTTTAAGTTGTTGTATAAGTAAGGCTTCTTTAATTTTGCGTTTGTTTATGTTTGTTTCTTTATTTAGTATTTGAGTGTTTTTTATTGTTATGTTGTGTTTATTTGATTTGCAGTGTTCGAAAACGTGTGAAGGTAACTTTTTATGTTCTTTGAATCTGGTTTCCATTTTTCTACTTGTTTCTCCAATATAGAAGTCGTGGCAGTTATCACATTGTATTTTATAAATAATGTTGGTGTGGTGTTTGTCAGTGTAGTTTTTACATAGTATAGACCTCAGTTTTGTGCCTGGTTTTTGAATAAATTTGGTATTAACTGGAATGTCATATTTTGTTACTAGTTTTTGCCAAATGTTGGTTATTTGTTTGCTGATGTCAGGAATATATGGTATACAGCAGTATATGGTTTCGTGATTTTTTGATTCGTGAGATATATTTACTTTAGTTGGTTGATTTTGCTTTCTGTCTAGGTTTGTGCGTATAATGTTTTCCACGGTTTGTGGAGGAAACTTATTGATGTTGATGAAGTATTGTTTTATTTTGTCTAATTCATCGTTAATTTTATCTGGTGAGCATAGTTTTATGGCTGTGTTTATTTGGTTTCTTAGTATGTTGAGTTTTTGTTTTGTTTCATGTGCTGAGTCCCAAGGAATGTATAGTCCAGTATGGGCGATTTTCCGGTGGATTTCTGTTTTGAATTGTGTGTCGGTTCTTGTAATTTTGAGGTTAAGAAATGATATTTGATTGCTTTCTTCCTGTTCACATGTGAAGTTGATGTTGGGATGTATAGAGTTAATGTGATTGAAAAAATTAAGTATGTGTTCTGTAGATTTGAATCCCGCAACCGTGTCATCTACATATCTGTACCAGTATAGTGGTGGATGTAATGCTGTGTTAATTGCTTGTGTCATAAAAATGTTGGCTAGAACTGGTGATACTGGGTTGCCCATGCTTAGGCCATTTGTTTGCATATAGTTTTGGTTGTTGAACATGAAGTTTGTCTTTATCGTGGTGAATTCTATGAGGGTTGCTAACTGGTTACTGGGAACGTCTATAGTTGGGTTAGGATCTCAGATATAGAGTTCTAAGGCTATCTTGCAGGCTTCAGTGGTTGGAACTTCTGTAAAGAGGAATATAACATCGAAACTGGCCATTAAGGCTTTATGATTAAGTTGATTTAGATTAGACTTGAAATTAAAAGAGTCTTTGATGAATGAGCTGGCTGATGTTACATATTTGGAGAATGCCCATGCTACGTATTTACCAAGATTGTAATTAAACGATTCATATGTGGACATTATTGGTCATAATCGACAATCTGATTTATGAGGTTTGGGAATGCCGTATATTTGCGGTGTGCGTGAGTCGGTTTTACGTAGGTAGGAATAAAGTGTTTGTGAAATTGTGTTGGCTTTTTTCATTTGTAGTAGCAATTTGTTCAGTTGCGTCTCGTGTGTCTTTGTTGGATTTGTGTGTATTGGTTTAAATTTGTTCGTGTCTGATAGGATGTTCTTCATTTTTTGGATGTATTCATTCGTGTTCATTATGACTATAGCGTTACCTTTATCTGCTTTTAGAATTTTTATGTTTTTGTCTTGTTTTAGGTTTTTAATGGAATTAATGTCTCTTTTTGTAAGGTTGTTTTTTAGTTTTCTGTTTTGTGAAATTATGTTGATGGTTTTGTGAGAAAATTCTTTGAAAAATCTTTTAAGATGTTGTTTTTAGGTGTTTCTGGAAAATATAAATTTGTAATTTTACCTGGGAAGTTTGGCTGTTGGATGTCACTAAAATTATCTAAGTTGTCGTCTCTCTGTTGGTTGTTTTTGGTTGTTTCCTTGTTTTTGTTTTCTGTAGAAAGTATCACAAGTCTCCTGGCTAGGTCTTCTAAACATGTTTTGATTTCTATGATTGGAATGTACCTAGGTGCTATTGCGAAGTTGAGTCCTTTGTCAAGTAGATGTATCTCGTCTGTGTTTAATTGTCGGTCGGATCTGTTAATTATGAGGTTAGTCAACTGTTTGTCGTTTTGGTGTCTTTTCTGTTGTTTGCATCTTAGTTTTTCTAGTTTTTTGTTGTGGCAGATCTTTTTGTCTCTGTCGTTCTTAGTATTGATTTGGTTTATGTTTCGTTGTATAAGTCCGTAAATCTCTGGTTTAATGCAGCATGCCAGTTGATGGTCTAGGTTCATTTTTTGTTTTTGCGTATAAATTTCTCAACAAGTGGGTTTCTCGACATCACTGAAAATTATTTTATAATTAGTTTGGAGGATGGAATAGCAGAAATGGACAAATAGGTTCCCCCTTGTCCAGAAACGTTATATTATAAAGGTCAAGGCTTAAGAAGTGACCAACCAGTCTTTCTTTAGAAATGTGGTTTATAACAGTTAATTTTTTGATATAAAGTTTTATCGGTTACATATCATTCATTAGAAGTGTAATTTCTGTATTAAGACATCTGATACATGAAGTCCAAGGTTTAAGAAGTAGCCACTAGTCTTCTGTGTTTATATCAAGACGTCTAACACATAAAGTCCAAAGTTCAAGAACTAGCCCATAAGTCTCCATATTTATATCAAGACATCTGACATATGAAGTCCAAGGTTCAAAAAGTAGCCACCAGTCTTCTATATTTATATCAAGTCGTCTGACACATGAAGTCCAAGGTTTAACAAGTAGCCAATCAGTCTTTTATGTTTATATCAAGACACATGAAGCCTAAGGTTTATGAACCAACCCATAAGCCTCCATCTCTCCAACAAAACAATATATCCGTATCCATGTTTTTTACACACAGTTGTAAACACAACCACGAAATTACCAGAGGTTCAGAGTCGTCATTTACTTTACTGTGTTCGCACGTTGTTAGGTGACTGTGAAACGTATTCACGTCTGGGTGACATTTAAAATATCCCATTGTTTGTTTTGAATTTCGCGCAAAGCTACACGAGGGCTATCTGCGCTAGCCGTCCCTAATTTAGCAGTGCAACATTAGAGGGAAGGCAGATAGCCATCACCCACCGCCAACTCTTGGGCCACTCTTTTACCAAGGAATAGTGGGATTGACCGTACCTTATAACACCCCCACGGCTGAAAGGGCGAGCATGTTTGGTGTGACGGGGATTCTAACCCGCGACCCTCAGATTACGAGTCGAATGCCTCAACCACGTCTCCATGCCGTCCTGACTATGTCGGACACTTAGGGTTAATTAAAATTGTTTGTAGTTAACCATAACCTGACACAACACTACGAGGGGGTCGGTTCCCTTAAATGTGAGGCAGCTCGGGTAAAATAAGTGTACTGTTCTTTTTTCTTGCACTCCCAACCTCAGCTGCTCAGCGAAACCTCTGGAGGCTTGTCTCTCTGAAAACAAGGTGAGAACAACACGTATGGTGTTTTGTATCTCTGTGCTTCAGAACAAACAAACAAAATTTCACCTTGAAAACTAAGTTTGAATCGAAGTTTTGTCCAGTGTTTATGTATGAAATGGATCCTTTCAACTTAAACAGGCGACATAGAGGCATGACAACATGACGAAGCGTGGTAGGGTTTGATTTTAATGTAATAGGATGAACTTACGATTCATTTGGTGGTGGTCTTAGAACTACTTCTTGCTGCAAATATCTAACAAACAGATTTAGAGTTGCCACAAACAACTAACAAACAAGCAGAATTAGGGTTGCTGTAAACATCTAACACACAAACAAAATTAAGATTGTTGTAAACAACCAATGAAAAATTTAATCTGTTTTTTGTGCTTTTAAGTTTTCCTTATGACCTTTACGTCACTTTAGAATTTCACGAATCATCGGGCAGTTTTATGTATCTCCTCTCCAGCTCGCCGTCCTTAATTTTGCAGTGAAAAAATAGAGGAAAGAAAACTACTCAACATGACCCACCGCCAACTCTTGGACTACTATTTTCCAAACGAATAATGTGATTGATCGTACCATTATAACGCCTTCACGCCAGTCCAAGAATCTAATAAGAGGTAGAAAATATATACATATATTTGCACTTTTCAAAAGGGCATGGCCAAATGGTTAGGACACTCGACTCGTAATCTGAGGATGTCAAGTTCCAATCCCCTTCACACCAATTATACTCGCCCTTTCAGCCGTGGGAGTGTCATAATGTGACTGTCAATAACACTACCCGTAAGTAAAAGAGTAACTCAAAAGTTGACGGTGGGTGGTGATGATTAGCTGCCTTCCCTCTAGTCTTACACTGCTAAATGAGAGACGGCTAATGTAGATAGCCCTTCTGCAGCTTTGCACGAAATTAAAAAACAAACATACTTTCGAAGAGTGAGCATGTTTCGTTAAGTAAAAAACGGTGTGTGTTTTTACAGTAGGTTTATTTTACATGTGTATACAATTCTGTAACTAAACTTACCACCAGGGGTACTTCCATATTTCAGTGATGTGAATAACTAACTACGAGATCAAACTACGTAACATCAAACCAAGTCGTCGAGAAGGCAAACAAGGAACGTGCAAAACGTTTCATATGGTGATGGGCGACATCTAGTGGTATGATATAGCACAAAAGTAAAACCAATATCAAATTAACCCGCAGCATATCATCTTGGGGTTTAAATTATTAACAGTTTGGGTTTGGTCCTGTAGATCTCTGGATTTCAGAGTTTGGGATCCTGATTCGGATCTTTGCAATATCATAAAATGTTGCGAATACATTAACCCGTAGGTACGTTATAAGAGTGGCAGTCAACCCTTTCGAGTGAGTGGAGGATGTTAGAGAGCTGCTGATTGGCCGTCAAAATGAGGGACAACGTTAGACAGTGGCTTTACCATAAATAAGAAATTACAAATTTTCTGCGTCATTGTGTTGTTGTTTGGAATTAAGCACAAAGCTACACAATTTGCTATTTGTACTCTGCCCACCAAGGGGATCGAAACCCGGCTTCTAGCGTTGTAAGTCTGCAGTCTTTCCGCTCTATTACTTGAGGGTCATAATATTTAGGAGATTATTAATATGTTTTACGGATTTGTTTATTTCACTCAGTTTTTTATTAGTATTTTAAATTAAAAGTTTTATATTTATCAGGTGAAATGGTTTAAAGATGTAGGTGGTATCAGAATAATATATTAAATTTACTCGTCTGACAGTTACAGAACATGACACCAGGTTACAAGTGTTCTACAATTACAGATCAGGACACCACGTTACAAGTCTTCTACAATTACAGAACACGACACCAGGTTACAAGTGTTCTACAATTACAGATCAGTACACCACGTTACAAGTGTTCTACAATTACAGATCAGGACACCACGTTACAAGTCTTCTACAATTACAGAACATGACACCAAGTTACAAGTGTTCTACAATTACAGAACATGACACCAAGTTACAAGTGTTCTACAATTACAAAACATGATACCAAGATACATGTGTTCTACAATTACAAAACATGACACCACGTTACAAGTGTTCTTCAATTACAAAACATGACACCAGTTAATATTTCTGAGGAAATAGCCCTCCAGTAGTCTCGTGCGAAATTAAACAAAACAAACAAATTTCTTTTGTTAGGCGGTCACCAGTTCTCAGCTTCACTGAAAATTATTTGATAGAATTTAGGCATAAATTTCTAGCATTACGTAATAAAAATATATTTACGCGTCATGTATAGTGTGTTATAAAATTCATTTCAGTTTTCGCATCTGGTGTGCAATAGTTTATTTGGAAATTAGCTGCGATCTACAGGAACATTTGCACCAGTTTTCATGCCCTTCGCTTGAAGTTCCCTTATTCTGTTATTTCCACGCACGGAATTTAAGTTACGTTTTATTGCAGGCCTTAATGTGTTAGATCTATAAAATCCTGGTGTATTTCGAAGAACTGTAAGCGATCTGGCAAACAAAGTTACGTAAACAATAAAGTAATGGTATTTTATATAAGTTTGAAATAGTTATTAATATTCAGTGTATGACAGTTTTACGAACTGAAACAAAGAAACCCATAAAACTGAGGCCCAGCATGGCCAGATGGTAAAAGCACTCAACTCGTAATATGAGGGTCGCGGGTTCGAACCCATGTCACACCAAACATGCTCGCCCTTTCAGCTGTGACGGTCAATTCGTTGGTAAAAGAGTAGCCCAAGAGTTGGCGGTGGGTGATGATGACTAGCTGCCTTCCCTCTAGTCTTACACTGCTAAATTAGGGACGGCTAGCGCAAATAGCCCTCATGTAGCTTTGCGTCAAATTCACAAACAAACAAACAAAAAATGAATGATAAATCCCGTAACGAAGAAAAGGGTATTTGAAAGGTATTTGTAGCAGTCTACAAAATAAATTGAAGCTAAATTGTTGCAAAATAAATTTAATGCAAAATCTGTGCTGACGAGAAACCCACTTGAAGTAAACATGCATCTGAGGATGACTGGTATATTCTATGCTTTATTACTAAAAGTGGTAATACCCATACCAGCCGTTTGAGATACGTTAATGCAAAGTTTGTAATGAAGGCAAACTTAGGTGAATTAACAAAAATGTCAAAATGCGTGCCCTTAAGGTGATAAGCACATGGCTTTTTTAAAGGAACTGTGCATGCGTATTTTGGACCTAAATAAGTCGAGAAAGCCCGTAGAAACTCTATTTATTATAAAGTTACTTTTAAAAGAAATTATTTGCGGATTAAGGCCTTTCTAAAGGTATGAGATTTGTAGCTGTTAGTTGAGAAATTTGTGAGGAGAGTGGCAAACATATAAACTTAAGCATATTATCTATATAAATGAGAAACAACCAGGCCCCAGGATTGGATAAAATCACAAACAAAGACCTGATACAAGTAAAACAAAGAATTGTTACCAGCTAGAATATTATAGACAAATTTGACACCATCAACATTAAAAATGCAAAAAAGAAAAACATGTTATAGAGGGAAAAGGAGACAAGGAAAAAAATAAAAACAAAAACATAAAATAAAACCCATTTGCTTACTACGGTTATTACACATTTACAAACTTTTTAGACTAGTAAAAGTTTGACTCCGACCAACTTGAAGAAAACGACAATCCTGAATAGAAAGGCCAATCGTAACGTCTCAAACAAAGAACTTTATAGCGATAAAACATTTGTAGTGTTTAATCGAGAAATTCGCGATAAAATTTCCAGGCAGATAAACGCAAGCATGTCATTTATATAAAGTAATACAGTTATAATAAATTCCGATGATATTAAAAATTCTGATTTTGAATTATCTTCGCATATCCAAAGTTTTATTGAAAAAAAAATCAAACACACCAGCAATGTGGAGTCATACTGACAACCATGACTGTTATTATTTCAACATTCGTGTTTTAAATATTGTTGGATGGATCACGGGTACAAACAAAGGCCATCGCGTTTATTGACTTGCATTTAAAAGCTCACTGACCTACGTTTTTTTATGAATTTATTTCAATAAGTTTGCAATTAAATTGTAGATTATATTTCAAATTTTAATATTATATACGCAATAATCCCTTAATTTAAAAGTAAATATTAAATCATGTGGTGCTCTTCTGAGGGTACTTAAAGTATAACATTCTCAACCATTTTTTTAAATATAATTAATAAAGGTTATTACCCTAAAAACAATCTAACATCTGACGTAGGCTTGTGGCCGAAACTAGTTTTGTTTTAAACTTTTTTTTCGTAATTTTTTTAAGTTAATTGATTATTATCTCTACATAAAAAGTTGCTCGACTGTGAACCTTCAGTGGACAGTCAGCATTCCCACTCTATTTTGTTCACTATAATATAGTTTTATCATTTATATTACTCCATGCAATATTTAGGCCTAGCTACTTAACGTTTGATATTTTGACACTATATTTTCACTTTACTGGCTTTCTGTTGATTTTTCTTAGTGCTTCAAAAACAATCTCACAATGTAAAAACAATAAAAAATGATATCCTTTGAGAGACCGCCATGGAGAATAAACTTGAGTGGGCCAGGGCGAAATTTGAGGTGGCGTGGCCTACTCTAACGCTAACTCTGTTATTATCTGATTTTGTTTTCTAATCAGAACAAAGGAGTATTTGGATAATTCAATCATTCAGTTGTGTTTCACTAAGTTTTAAAGAGAAATTAAAAATCATATTCTGTGAAGTTTTATGACGTGACAAGCCACTAGAGGGCACTAACTACAAAACATAATGGTCGTCTTCCTTCCGAAGGAGTGTTTATTTGTTATTAAAGTAAAACATAACAGCATGAGCTAGCTCTCGGTCTTACCATGAGTCACTAGGATGCCAACAGACCAGTGAAAAAATAAATTTAGAACTATAACAAACTACTCATTGTTTACATGAAGCACTTGCCACAATACTGGAATCTTGGGCAGTAGGAAGAATGTTTGGTAAACCAACCACTGATGATATGAGGTGTTTCTGCGCTTGCCCTTTAACCACTGGTCTCAAAAAAGTAAATCGTAAAATTCAGTCATCTTACGTTACACATATTTTTAAAATTCGTTTAACAAGAATAAATATTCTAACCTCTTAACATAAAATAATCCAGTTACAAATAATTTTTAGAAGCGTTTAACGGAAGGGTTAGAGGCCATTTGATTTAGGTGTAGCCTAATTTACAACCATTGACCAGAAGAACGGCAGTCACCTCTTGCTGCCACAGGGGCTTTGTCCAACCGATTAATGGTAATTTTTGTAACATGTTTGCCACAGAGTTCAGCAGCATTACGTTTCGAACTTTAGACCCTTCGACCTAGCACGTTAACCCTTAGGGCATCCCCAGCCCATTATTTTGAGACTTTTCGTAAATTCGGATAATATTAACATTCACAAAATTAGTGACTCGCTACATTAAACCTACATTTATATGCGATTTGAAGAATATACGGCGTTGATGGCACTAATTTATCTAGAAGACAAGTTGTTTAAGATACTAAAATATGAATGACGTAGACTGAGGTTTCCACTAGGTTTTCGACGTGGAATATCTTACACTAATAAATATAGTTCAACTATAAAATACCACACTATTAAACAGGAGCTTCTGTTTGTGAAACCTCTCATAGTGACAAACTTATAAGCCTTGTAACGCTAAAATCCGGGTTACGAACCCCTGGTGGTCACAGCAACAATTAACCCATCGTGTGGCTTAACAACAAACAAACGAACAGTCCTTAGCATCCCTTGTCAAAACACTTTTGACAATATCTATACAACATAAATACATGCATCAGTTAAGTTTATAGTTTTAGAATGTACAAGAAATTCCTGTCCCATGAATCACAATACTTTAAGGGTAAGAGTACACCTCAAAGCTTAGGTAGAAAATGCATTATATCGACGAAAGCAGATCATTAAAAAGGCTCACAAGTTAAAGAAACCTTAAAAGTGAAAGAACATCTCAGAAACAACGTCTGTCAAACTCTAGCAGAACAGCTGGGATGCGAAAAACATAGCTGCAAATTTGAGAAGTAAATTAGATCTGTAACCAGCGTTTTGATAACGAATACTTATTAATAGGAAGTGCTTCAATACTTGTGAGAATCTTCTAGAAAAATACTAGTTCTGGTGCTGCCCTCTCACTGGATCCATTTTGAACTTTCCTATGGATTGGAAAGTGATGTATCCCAGTAACGTTCATATGTGGATACAATTTGTAGTTCCCTATGGTTTGGAAAGTGATATACCCCAGTAATGTTCATATGTGAATACAGTTTGTAGTTCCCTATGATTTGGAAAGTGATATATCCCAGTAACGTTCATATGTGGATACAGTTTGTAGTTCCCTATGATTTGGAAAGTGATATATCCCAGTAACGTTCATATGTGGATACAGTTTACAGTACCCTATGTTTTGAAAAGTGATATATCCCAGTAATGTTCACATTTGGATCTAGTTTACAGTACCCTATGTTTTGAAAAGTGATATATCCCAGTAATGTTCACATTTGGATCTAGTTTACAGTACCCTATGTTTTGAGAAGTGATATATCCCAGTAATGTTCACATTTGGATCTAGTTTACAGTACCCTATGTTTTGAAAAGTGATATATCCCAGTAATGTTCACATTTGGATCTAGTTTACAGTACCCTATGTTTTGAATAGTGAGATATACTAATAGTGTTCACATCATTAGACATGTAAGTTGTCAGCGTATTACCTGCAATTCATTCAGTTTGATAATGAAGTTCTCTTTGGTCTAATAAAGATACAAACTTGGAAGGAGGATATAAAGAGATGAAATATGAAAGTTTGGTTAGCTTCCTCCTGATACCATCCTTTGTTGTTCTTCCAGATTTATCTTTTATCTTTTATGCATCATAGAGCCCTTCATGTTACAACTAGTATCCCGTGATACAACACATACAATGATACAAGGCCTGGATCAAAGAAATCTGCAGCATATGAAAAAGAACGAAGAAGGTCAATGTCTTAAACACACCAATATTTTGCTTCTCTTACTTTAATTCAGCAGAGAAGAAAGGTCTAAGGTCAAACTACTGACTTACTACATCCAGCTAAAGATTTTAGTACATCAGTCCATCCATTCAGCAATTACTGGTGTTTGACATCACACTGGAGGCTCATGATGTTTTCAAAGGAGTCAGATAAAGATTCAATAAGCAACAAGTCTCACCTCTCTGGTTGGTCAGCAAATGTTCTGATCCAATAGGTCAGCCAATGTGGACTTGAAAGACTTTATACAGATACAAGCTTGGTCTCCAATAGGTTCACGCTTCTTGTGTTATTTCTTCTTGGTTGTGACTTCTCTTTCACCCAAAGCAAATGCTTCCTAAGACATAAGAATGTTATGCAGTAATGCGTTTCACTTTGTCAGTATAGGCATGTATCTCACACACCCAAAATAATAAAAAATGCAAAAAAATTTTTATCTTTCCAACTTGATCTTAGCTGCCCAGTACTATCCATTTCATCTGCACCTTCAACTTCACTTAATCCAGAAGGTCTGTTATGACTACAAACTCTGATTGTCTTCATTAAAATTAGTTCATTAAGATGTAGTTTGTTTACTTGTAATATAATTTTTAGGAGAATCTCAACTTAAGGACAGAGCTTTTTTAAAAGTTTCAGCAATACTACTAATTACTATTAAAAATCACAGAGTACACAAACAAGGTTTTACAACAGAATGATAGAGTGAACAAAGAGGAAATCCTAGACTGACAAAATAACAGAAAATGATACTTCTACACATTATAAGTAGTTTGAACTGCAATGGAAGTAAAAAAAAAACCCTCAGTTTCAAAACTGTGATAAAAGTATTTGACTTTTAAGTTTCATCATATTATAAGTTACAAGGAATGTACCCTGTGGTAGAACAACATAAATGACATTGCATTACATCTAGAACCTGTCACATAACTTACCAATACTGCTCATACATTCAAGTGTTGCAACAAATATTTCTTCACTTCTTTCACCATCATGAAACAGAACCATTTATTTTAAGCAAAGAAAATAGTAATGACAAGGATATAACTTACAAAAAAAAAACACTTTGCAAGTATAGTAAAAATAATGACCACTTTGGTCACAAAAATAGCTTTTAAATAATAAAATAAAGCAAAAACTACAGAGAAAAAAAAACAGCAAAACAAATGTCAGATTACTCCACTGTAAAACTGAAATTTCTACTTCTTTCTGGAATGGTCTCTACACATACAGACCAACATGTGGTAGTTTCTTGTTTTGGTCTCTACACGTACAGACCAACATGTGGTAGTTTCTTGTTTTGGTCTCAATGCATACAGACCAACACATTATAGTTTCTTGTTTTGGCCTCTTTATGTACAGACCAACACATGACAGTTTCTTGTTTTGACCTCTTTATGTACAGACCAACACATGACAGTTTCTTGTTTTGGTCTCTATGCATACAGACCAACCTGTGGTAGTTTCTTGTTTTGGTCTCTATGCATACAGACCAACCTGTGGTAGTTTCTTGTTTTGGTCTCAATGCATACAGACCAACCTGTGGTAGTTTCTTGTTTTGGTCTCTATGCATACAGACCAACCTGTGGTAATTTCTTGTTTTGGTCTCAATGCATACAGACCAACACATTATAGTTTCTTGTTTTGGCCTCTTTATGTACAGACCAACACATGACAGTTTCTTGTTTTGACCTCTTTATGTACAGACCAACACATGACAGTTTCTTGTTTTGGTCTCTATGCATACAGACCAACCTGTGGTAGTTTCTTGTTTTGGTCTCTATGCATACAGACCAACCTGTGGTAATTTCTTGTTTTGGTCTCTACATGTACAGACCAACATGTGGTAGTTTCTTGTTTTGGTCTCAATGCATACAGACCAACATGTGGTAGTTTCTTGTTTTGGTCTCTACACATACAGACCAACATGTGGTAGTTTCTTGTTGTGGTCTCTACACATACAGACCAACATGTGGTAGTTTCTTGTTTTGGTCTCTACATGTACAGACCAACATGTGGTAGTTTCTTGTTTTGGTCTCAATGCATACAGACCAACATGTGGTAGTTTCTTGTTGTGGTCTCTACACATACAGACCAACATGTGGTAGTTTCTTGTTGTGGTCTCTACATGTACAGACCAACATGTGGTAGTTTCTTGTTTTGGTCTCTACATGTACAGACCAACATGTGGTAGTTTCTTGTTTGGTCTCTACATGTACAGACCAACATGTGGTAGTTTCTTGTTTGGTCTCTACATGTACAGACCAACATGTGGTAGTTTCTTGTTTTGGTCTCTATATGTGCAGACCAACATGTGGTAGTTTCTTGTTTTGGTCTCTACATGTACAGACCAACATGTGGTAGTTTCTTGTTTTGGTCTCTACATGTACAGACCAACATGTGGTAGTTTCTTGTTTTGGTCTCTACATGTACAGACCAACATGTGGTAGTTCCTTGTTTTGGTCTCTACACATACAGACCAACCTGTGGTAGTTTCTTGTTTTGGTCTCTACATGTACAGACCAACATGTGGTAGTTCCTTGTTTTGGTCTCTACACATACAGACCAACCTGTGGTAGTTCTGTGTTTTGGTCTCTACATGTACAGACCAACATGTGGTAGTTTCTTGTTTTGGTCTCAATGCATACAGACCAACATGTGGTAGTTTCTTGTTTTGGTCTCTACACATACAGACCAACATGTGGTAGTTTCTTGTTGTGGTCTCTACACATACAGACCAACATGTGGTAGTTTCTTGTTTTGGTCTCTACATGTACAGACCAACATGTGGTAGTTTCTTGTTTTGGTCTCTACATGTACAGACCAACATGTGGTAGTTTCTTGTTTTGGTCTCAATGCATACAGACCAACATGTGGTAGTTTCTTGTTGTGGTCTCTACACATACAGACCAACATGTGGTAGTTTCTTGTTGTGGTCTCTACATGTACAGACCAACATGTGGTAGTTTCTTGTTTTGGTCTCTACATGTACAGACCAACATGTGGTAGTTTCTTGTTTTGGTCTCTACATGTACAGACCAACATGTGGTAGTTTCTTGTTTTGGTCTCTACATGTACAGACCAACATGTGGTAGTTTCTTGTTTTGGTCTCTACATGTACAGACCAACATGTGGTAGTTCCTTGTTTTGGTCTCTACACATACAGACCAACCTGTGGTAGTTTCTTTTTTGGTCTCTACATGTACAGACCAACATGTGGTAGTTCCTTGTTTTGGTCTCTACACATACAGACCAACCTGTGGTAGTTCTGTGTTTTGGTCTCTACATGTACAGACCAACATGTGGTAGTTCTGTGTTTTGGTCTCTACATGTACAGACCAACATCTGGTAGTTTCTTGTTTTGGTCTCTACATGTACAGACCAACATGTGGTAGTTCCTTGTTTTGGTCTCTACACATACAGACCAACCTGTGGTAGTTCTGTGTTTTGGTCTCTACACGTACAGACCAACACATAGTTTTTTTGTTTTTCTCTCCATGAATAGAGACCAGGTTGCATTACCATTCATGTAGTAGTCCAATAGAATTTGAAACCTACAACCAACACACTTCAATTTCATTAACATTGGTGTACCTATTTCATTAAGATCTTTAATCAGACGTAAGAAATAATTTTAATTAGTACAACAAATATCCAAAAAGTCTAACTATTGTAAGTGTTAGTTACAAGTATATTTACTTTATTAAACCCAGGAAAACAAATATATATTTATGAATCAAATCAGCACCAACACGTTCAAGATAAAACATTACAGAAAGTTAAGTATGCGTACAGTTGTTTATTTCCAGTTAGTTTACATAAATGCAGAAAAACATTTAAGAATAATCAATTACTGATTCATATATATGTTTTTCAATATTCATAAGGGACTTGCAACTTCAGAAAATCTTTCAAAGTTGTACAACCAAACAAGACAAAAGAAAAGCTAATATTAAATTCCAGTTTCAAGTACACATGCTACAGTAATAATTTATATATATATATAAACATGCATACACACCTTTCCATAACTTTTTAACATATATTTTTTATAAAGTCTTTCCAATGTAGAGTGAAACAGATGTAATGTTTCACTGATCATTTATTGTACGTCTTTGGTTTTCTTTTTTTTGACTAGTATTTGGAGAAGTCCGAATTTTTCTGGAATGTTACTTATTTCACATTGCACAAAGAATATCTGAGCATGTGAAACTGTAAAGGTTGAAACTACGATAAAATTATCACAACCGAAGACAAGTTTGGTTTACTTGTGGACTCCAACCAATTATATAATTATTTGAAAATATAACTTTTCAAATAATTACATAACATCTCACAAAACAAATATTACATTTGTAGAATTTTGTTGTTGTTGTACAGCCAAGTCTAATGTTAGCACTATTCTATTGTACACTGCTGGTTTAATGTTAGCACTGTCTTATTGTACACTGATGAATACAATGTAAGCAATGTTTTATTGGTTATTTGCACAATAACTTTAATCTGATAGAACAGAGTTTTATAAATTTTACTAAACAAGTCTGACATAAATAAAATGAATCAAGAAGCTAAACTGTAATTTTCTTCACATATCTAACTGGTGAAGCAGACATTATAACATACAAAGGTTTAAGAAAACAAAATATTATTCTGTTTAATTTGGGTGTCCCAATTTACATGACAGTGTTCAGGCAGCATTCCAGTGCTGTTTTTCTTAGACTCAGAGTGTCATAAATTACATCAGTTTTACTGTATCATTAAATATAGGTCAATAATTTTTTTTTTTTTTACATTCAACTCTCTCAGTAAATCAAACTGACTTAGAATTAACATTCAGCAAGAAATAACAGAGTCTCACCATTTTAAAACACCATATCACATACTAAACCACTTGTTTACAGACTCACAAAGTTAATACACTTACTATGAACAGCAACAACATGATTTGAATGAAAATATCCTTTATCAACTAGCTATAAATGCAACATTTCATGAGATGACAGCCTTGACCAATGGATAAGTCAAAACTTTCTGACCACTGCACTGGTCAGTATCTGATTACAAAAAGCCACAATCACACGGACAAATACTATATAGATTTAAAACTTGTTGGTTGTTTATAACTGGAAAGTAAGAATATCATAGAAGGGAAGGGAGAAAAAATTAAAAGAAAGATGCCACTTGATGGAAAACAGTACAAGTTGAACAACACATGTAACACTTGCTTAACTGTTCTGTGTAAAACATATGAAACTATAATGTGGCAAGTGTAGCTTAGAAATAGCCATAATATTAATAAGAAAGCTGTTTACAGAACAGGATTAACTGTCAGGAAAACAAGATGTTTGAAAACAGGGTTAGCTGGTGGGAGAATGGGAAGAGAGAAAACAGGATTAGCCGGTGGGAGAATGGGAAGACAGAAAACAGGATTAGCCGGTGGGAGAATGGAAAGACAGAAAACAGGATTAGCCGGTGGGAGAATGGGAAGACAGAAATCAGGATTAGCTGGTGGGAGAATGGGAAGAGAAAACAGGATTAGCCGGTGGGAGAATGGGAAGAGAGAAAACAGGATTAGCCGGTGGGAGAATGGGAAGAGAAAACAGGATTAGTTGATGGGAGAATGGGAAGACAGAGAACAGGATTAGTTGATGGGAGAATGGGAAGATAGAGAACAGGATTAGTTGATGGGAGAATGGGAAGACAGAGAACAGGATTAGTTGATGGGAGAATGTGGTGTCAGTTGTAGATTTACTTCTTCTGGTAATGGTTGACGTTTAAACTGCGGAGTAGTTACAAGGTATACAATCAGGATTCCAAAGCAAACAAGCACTACACCAAGGATATTTCCTAACACAGCTGTTCCAGGCAAATCCTTGTAACTTGACTTTCTAGAAAAAAATTTAAATAAAGCTTTTAATTCACATACAGGAAGTTTAGAATCTCATCCAAAATCAAAAAATAGAAATTAACTCAATGATGTTCTATAATAGTCTTAGAGTTGCTCACAGGAAGCAAAGTTTCTTACACATGGAATAATTTTCTTTAATGTAAGATTCTATAATGTATTCAATGTGCAAAATACACCTTAGGAACTTTTACAAAATTGACAGAGGACTCTGTACAGCTGCCCAAAGCATCCTCTAGTGCAAAACTAAACCACAAAAAAGTTCACAAAATACAGTCTACATACTTAAAGAGTTATCACAATGTTGGTATCACTTACTAAGTTCATGGACAGTACGTCTACAACGTTACATAATAATTCCAAGTATCTACTCACAAGGAAAATACCAGTTTCTCTGTAATCCCCATCAAACAAGATCCGAGTCCCAATACGTAGACAACAACTCCAAAGTATACGTGAACAGGAAGGTACCAGGCTCTCCAGTATTGACTAACTCCAGGAAAAAGGTATGACATGAAGCCACATACAAACTAAAGAAAAGTTAAATGATCAATTAGTGGTAAGTTAGAAAGCAATTGTGTTTAAATTATATTAAAATTAATCAGATAATTTAATGAAAGTTTAATCACAAATGTTACAAATGTAAACAGCAACAAAGATTTCATTGATTGAGTTGTTCTTGTTTTGGTAAAATAATGGCTGTTTTTGTGGTATTCAGGTACACCAATGTCCAGCTGCGAGTTATAAGTATCAACATTACATCAGGTGTCAGAAGTGTTATGTAGGAAATTAGTATGAAGGAGGACAGCAGAGGAAAAACAAGCATAGATATGCTATTGAAATATTTATACAGAAGTACAGGAATCTTAACCAATTGTGGTCAGTTTCTAAGTTTATTGTATGGATATTCTGGCTGTATATATATAGAAGAACAAAAGAATTGTACAAGACAGAGAAAAAACAAAATCATAAAGAGACCACACTTTGAAATCAGAAAACATTTCCATTGTAATATAGCATGCTCCTCAATTACTTTTGTCAACAACTTTAAACATTTAAGGCAGATTGACCTGCAGCTTATACTGCTTTGTACAAGTTTCTGTACCATTCTTTGAAATGAATATGAGAATTCTAAAAAGCATGAGACAGAAACAGGGACAAGTAGATATACATCCAATACAACAATCATCGCTGTATGTAGTCTTTTCCAATACAACAACCGTTGCTGTATGTAGTCTTTGCCCAAGCTTAAAGACTGAACCAAGTTTACGATCTCTTTATGTATGGTTTTCCAGGAAATCTCTATGTGCAGACATCTGCACAAACCAAAGATTAGTTACCAAATTTTATCTGAATATACATTCATTACTAATTATGGAAGGATAAAATATTTCGGATTTCATGTTCCTTTATATTTTTACAAAAAAATTAGTATGGTTGATGTTTGCAAACACACAGATTCTAGAAACTTCTACTGAAAATGTGTTACTGCATACAGTATGATTGTTTGATTTGTTTGTTTTTTGAATTTCACACAAAGCTACTCGAGGGCTATCTGTGCTAGCCGTCCCTAATTTAACAGTGTAAGACTAGAGGGAATGCAGCTAGTCATCACCACCCACTGCCAACTCTTGGGCTACTCTTTTACCAATGAACAGTGGGATTGACCGTAACATTATAATGCCCCCACGGCTGAAAGGGAGAACACGTTTGGTGCGATGGGGATGCGAACCCGCAACCCTCAGATTATGAGTCACACACCTTAACACGCTTGGCCATGCCGAGCCCAATCAGTATGAATAAATTATAAAAAAAATAAATGAACCTGTACTTGTTGATTGGTATTATGTTAAAATTAATTTTGCTAAAAGATATTTTCGATATTTTTCTACTGTATTTAAATAAGTAATAATAATAATAAACTGATAAATGTATTGTGAAATTTACCTTTTATTATGATAGTTAGACTGGGATGTAAAAAAGTTATACAGCTAAAAACTGTAAGACTGACATAAATTTTCACAAACAGACTCGACAAAAACAAATACTAAACTTTCACAAAAAAAACAGATTTTAGGTATCAGCTAAAATACCCCAGGCACAAAAAGTGATCGTGACTTCAATGCAGCATATGCTACCAAGAACAATCTTATATTTAGGAAATAAATTATTTGTAGACAAGCACCATTTTGATTACTCACCTGTAAACTAAACAAAATAACAGCAGCTAAGCCTAACCAACTGTGAAGAGAGTACAAGTTAGGGATGGGATCTGCAGCCAAGTTATGAGAGTCAAACACTGCCTTGAGTGCCACAACTATGAAGACAAATGCCAGCATGTGTAATCCTGCATGGATGAGTTTCAGGACTTTTTTCCTCTCATTCCGCATAACTCGATACACAAGGATAGCTGAAACAAAAACGAAATGTTTCATATTCTTTAACTAAAGATGGAAAAGTAATAAACCAAACATTCACTTCTATTGTTAACACTCATAAGAACAACCAAACATTCACTTCTATTGTTAACACTCATAAGAACAACCAAACATTCACTTCTATTGTTAACACTCATAAGAACAACCAAACATTCACTTCTATTGTTGTTAACACTCATAAGAACAACCAAACATTCACTTCTATTGTTAACACTCATAAGAACAACCAAACATTCACTTCTATTGTTGTTAACACTCATAAGAACAACCAAACATTCACTTCTATTATTGTTAACACTCATAAGAACAACCAAACATTCACTTCTATTGTTAACACTCATAAGAACAACCAAACATTCACTTCTATTCTTGTTAACACTCATAAGAACAACCAAACATTCACTTCTATTCTTGTTAACACTCATAAGAACAACCAAACATTCACTTCTATTGTTAACACTCATAAGAACAACCAAACATTCACTTCTATTGTTAACACTCATAAGAACAACCAAACATTCACTTCTATTCTTGTTAACACTCATAAGAACAACCAAACATTCACTTCTATTCTTGTTAACACTCATAAGAACAACCAAACATTCACTTCTATTGTTAACACTCATAAGAACAACCAAACATTCACTTCTATTGTTAACACTCATAAGAACAACCAAACATTCACTTCTATTGTTAACACTCATAAGAACAACCAAACATTCACTTCTATTGTTAACACTCATAAGAACAACCAAACATTCACTTCTATTGTTAACACTCATAAGAACAACCAAACATTCACTTCTTCTATTGTTAACACTCATAAGAACAACCAAACATTCACTTCTATTGTTAACACTCATAAGAACAACCAAACATTCACTTCTATTGTTAACACTCATAAGAACAATTCACTTCTAAACATTCACATTCACTTCTAACACTCATTGTTAACCAAACATTCACTTCTATTGTTAACACTCATAAGAACAACCAAACATTCACTTCTATTGTTTAACACTCATAAGAACAACCAAACATTCACTTCTATTGTTAACACTCATAAGAACAACCAAACATTCACTTCTATTGTTAACACTCATAAGAACAACCAAACATTCACTTCTATTGTTAACACTCATAAGAACAACCAAACATTCACTTCTATTGTTAACACTCATAAGAACAACCAAACATTCACTTCTATTGTTAACACTCATAAGAACAACCAAACATTCACTTCTATTGTTAACACTCATAAGAACAACCAAACATTCACTTCTATTGTTAACACTCATAAGAACAACCAAACATTCACTTCTATTGTTAACACTCATAAGAACAACCAAACATTCACTTCATAAGAACAACCAAACATTCACTTCTATTGTTAACACTCATAAGAACAACCAAACATTCACTTCTATTGTTAACACTCATAAGAACAACCAAACATTCACTTCTATTGTTAACACTCATAAGAACAACCAAACATTCACTTCTATTCTTGTTAACACTCATAAGAACAACCAAACATTCACTTCTATTGTTAACACTCATAAGAACAACCAAACATTCACTTCTATTGTTAACACTCATAAGAACAACCAAACATTCACTTCTATTGTTAACACTCATAAGAACAACCAAACATTCACTTCTATTGTTAACACTCATAAGAACAACCAAACATTCACTCATTCTTGTTAACACTCATAAGAACAACCAAACATTCACTTCTATTGTTAACACTCATAAGAACAACCAAACATTCACTTCTACTTCTTGTTAACACTCATAAGAACAACCAAACATTCACTTCTATTGTTAACACTCATAAGAACAACCAAACATTCACTTCTATTGTTAACACTCATAAGAACAACCAAACATTCACTTCTATTGTTAACACTCATAAGAACAACCAAACATTCACTTCTATTGTTAACACTCATAAGAACAACCAAACATTCACTTCTATTGTTAACACTCATAAGAACAACCAAACATTCACTTCTATTGTTAACACTCATAAGAACAACCAAACATTCACTTCTATTGTTAACACTCATAAGAACAACCAAACATTCACTTCTATTGTTAACACTCATAAGAACAACCAAACATTCACTTCTATTGTTAACACTCATAAGAACAACCAAACATTCACTTTTCTATTGTTAACACTCATAAGAACAACCAAACATTCACTTCTATTGTTAACACTCATAAGAACAACCAAACATTCACTTCTATTGTTAACACTCATAAGAACAACCAAACATTCACTTCTATTGTTAACACTCATAAGAACAACCAAACATTCACTTCTATTGTTAACACTCATAAGAACAACCAAACATTCACTTCTATTCACTTTGTTAACACTCATAAGAACAACCAAACATTCACTTCTATTGTAAGAACAACCAAACATTCACTTCTATAACACTCATAAGAACAACCAAACATTCACTTCTATTGTTAACACTCATAAGAACAACCAAACATTCACTTCTATTGTTAACACTCATAAGAACAACCAAACATTCACTTCTATTGTTAACACTCATAAGAACAACCAAACATTCACTTCTATTGTTGTTAACACTCATAAGAACAACCAAACATTCACTTCTATTGTTAACACTCATAAGAACAACCAAACATTCACTTCTATTGTTAACACTCATAAGAACAACCAAACATTCACTTCTATTGTTAACACTCATAAGAACAACCAAACATTCACTTCTATTGTTAACACTCATAAGAACAACCAAACATTCACTTCTATTGTTAACACTCATAAGAACAACCAAACATTCACTTCTATTGTTAACACTCATAAGAACAACCAAACATTCACTTCTATTGTTAACACTCATAAGAACAACCAAACATTCACTTCTATTGTTAACACTCATAAGAACAACCAAACATTCACTTCTATTGTTAACACTCATAAGAACAACCAAACATTCACTTCTATTGTTAACACTAACATCATAAGAACAACCAAACATTCACTTCTATTGTTAACACTCATAAGAACAACCAAACATTCACTTCTATTGTTAACACTCATAAGAACAACCAAACATTCACTTCTATTGTTAACACTCATAAGAACAACCAAACATTCACTTCTATTGTTAACACTCATAAGAACAACCAAACATTCACTTCTATTGTTAACACTCATAAGAACAACCAAACATTCACTTCTATTGTTAACACTCATAAGAACAACCAAACATTCACTTCTATTGTTAACACTCATAAGAACTTCACACTCATAAGAACAAACATTCACTTCTATTGTTAACACTCATAAGAACAACCAAACATTCACTTCTATTGTTAACACTCATAAGAACAACCAAACATTCACTTCTATTGTTAACACTCATAAGAACAACCAAACATTCACTTCTATTGTTAACACACTCATAAGAACAACCAAACATTCACTTCTATTGTTAACACTCATAAGAACAACCAAACATTCACTTCTATTGTTAACACTCATAAGAACAACCAAACATTCACTTCTATTGTTAACACTCATAAGAACAACCAAACATTCACTTATTGTTAACACTCATAAGAACAACCAAACATTCATTGTTAACACTCATAAGAACAACCAAACATTCACTTCTATTGTTAACACTCATAAGAACAACCAAACATTCACTTCTATTGTTGTTAACACTCATCACATTCACTTCTCTTGTTAACACTCATAAGAACAACCAAACATTCACTTCTATTGTTAACACTCATCATCACTTCTATTGTTAACACTCATAAGAACAAACAACTCAAGAACATTCACTTCACTTTATTGTTAACACTCATAAGAACAACCAAACATTCACTTCTATTGTTAACACTCATAAGAACAACCAAACATTCACTTCTATTGTTAACACTCATAACACTTCTATTGTTAACACTCAGAACAACCAAACATTCACTTCTATTGTTAACACTCATAAGAACAACCAAACATTCACTTCTATTGTTAACACTCATAAGAACAACCAAACATTCACTTCTATTGTTAACACTCATAAGAACAACCAAACATTCACTTCTATTGTTAACACTCATAAGAACAACCAAACATTCACTTCTATTGTTAACACTCATAAGAACAACCAAACATTCACTTCTATTGTTAACACTCATAAGAACAACCAAACATTCACTTCTATTGTTAACACTCATAAGAACAACCAAACATTCACTTCTATTGTTAACACTCATAAGAACAACCAAACATTCACTTCTATTGTTAACACTCATAAGAACAACCAAACATTCACTTCTATTCTTGTTAACACTCATAAGAACAACCAAACATTCACTTCTATTGTTAACACTCATAAGAACAACCAAACATTCACTTCTATTCTTGTTAACACTCATAAGAACAACCAAACATTCACTTCTCACTTCTTGTTAACACTCATAAGAACAACTTCTAAACATTCACTTCTATTGTTAACACTCATAAGAACAACCAAACATTCACTTCTATTGTTAACACTCATAATTGAACAACCAAACATTCACTTCTATTGTTAACACTCATAAGAACAACCAAACATTCACTTCTATTGTTAACACTCATAAGAACAACCAAACATTCACTTCTATTGTTAACACTCATAAGAACAACCAAACATTCACTTCTATTGTTAACACTCATAAGAACAACCAAACATTCACTTCTATTGTTAACACTCATAAGAACAACCAAACATTCACTTCTATTGTTAACACTCATAAGAACAACCAAACATTCACTATTCTTGTTAACACTCATAAGAACAACCAAACATTCACTTCTATTATTGTTAACACTCATAAGAACAACCAAACATTCACTTCTATTGTTAACACTCATAATTGAACAACCAAACATTCACTTCTATTGTTAACACTCATAAGAACAACCAAACATTCACTTCTATTGTTAACACTCATAAGAACAACCAAACATTCACTTCTATTCTTGTTAACACTCATAAGAACAACCAAACATTCACTTCTATTCTTGTTAACACTCATAAGAACAACCAAACATTCACTTTATTATTGTTAACACTCATAAGAACAACCAAACATTCACTTCTATTGTTAACACTCATAAGAACAACCAAACATTCACTTCTATTGTTAACACTCATAAGAACAACCAAACATTCACTTCATTGTTAACACTCATAAGAACAACCAAACATTCACTTCTATTGTTAACACTCATAAGAACAACCAAACATTCACTTCTATTGTTAACACTCATAAGAACA
The DNA here is from genome assembly GCF_004210375.1 of Tachypleus tridentatus. NCBI lineage: Eukaryota > Metazoa > Arthropoda > Merostomata > Xiphosura > Limulidae > Tachypleus > Tachypleus tridentatus. Next base: position 118,971,539 of record NC_134836.1, on the reverse strand, counting down.
ACCAAACATTATTGTTAACACTCATAAGAACAACCAAACATTCACTTCTATTGTTAACACTCTCAAACATTCACTTCTAAGAACAACTCATAAGAACAACATTCACTTCTATTGTTAACACTCATAAGAACAACCAAACATTCACTTCTATTGTTAACACTCATAAGAACAACCAAACATTCACTTCTATTGTTAACACTCATAAGAACAACCAAACATTCACTTCTATTGTTAACACTCATAAGAACAACCAAACATTCACTTCTATTGTTAACACTCATAAGAACAACCAAACATTCACTTCTATTGTTAACACTCATAAGAACAACCAAACATTCACTTCTATTGTTAACACTCATAAGAACAACCAAACATTCACTTCTATTGTTAACACTCATAAGAACAAACAAACATTCACTTCTATTGTTAACACTCATAAGAACAACCAAACATTCACTTCTATTGTTAACACTCATAAGAACAACCAAACATTCACTTCTATTGTTAACACTCATAAGAACAACCAAACATTCACTTCTATTGTTAACACTCATAAGAACAACCAAACATTCACTTCTATTGTTAACACTCATAAGAACAACCAAACATTCACTTCTATTGTTAACACTCATAAGAACAACCAAACATTCACTTCTATTGTTAACACTCATAAGAACAACCAAACATTCACTTCTATTGTTAACACTCATAAGAACAACCAAACATTCACTTCTATTGTTAACACTCATAAGAACAACCAAACATTCACTTCTATTGTTAACACTCATAAGAACAACCAAACATTCACTTCTATTGTTAACACTCATAAGAACAACCAAAGAACACACTCAAACATTCACTTCTATTGTTAACACTCATAAGAACAACCAAACATTCACTTCTATTGTTAACACTCATAAGAACAACCAAACATTCACTTCTATTGTTAACACTCATAAGAACAACCAAACATTCACTTCTATTGTTAACACTCATAAGAACAACCAAACATTCACTTCTATTGTTAACACTCATAAGAACAACCAAACATTCACTTCTATTGTTAACACTCATAAGAACAACCAAACATTCACTTCTATTGTTAACACTCATAAGAACAACCAAACATTCACTTCTATTGTTAACACTCATAAGAACAACCAAACATTCACTTCTATTGTTAACACTCATAAGAACAACCAAACATTCACTTCTATTGTTAACACTCATAAGAACAACCAAACATTCACTTCTATTGTTAACACTCATAAGAACAACCAAACATTCACTTCTATTGTTAACACTCATAAGAACAACCAAACATTCACTTCTATTGTTAACACTCATAAGAACATTCACATTCACTCATAAGAACAACCAAACATTCTATTGTTAACACTCATAAGAACAACCAAACATTCACTTCTATTCTTGTTAACACTCATAAGAACAACCAAACATTCACTTCTATTCTTGTTAACACTCATAAGAACAACCAAACATTCACTTCTATTGTTAACACTCATAAGAACAACCAAACATTCACTTCTGTTGTTAACACTCATAAGAACAACCAAACATTCACTTCTATTGTTAACACTCATAAGAACAACCAAACATTCACTTCTATTGTTAACACTCATAAGAACAACCAAACATTCACTTCTATTGTTAACACTCATAAGAACAACCAAACATTCATTTATTATTGTTAACACTCATAAGAACAACCAAACATTCACTTCTATTGTTAACACTCATAAGAACAACCAAACATTCACTTCTATTGTTAACACTCATAAGAACAACCAAACATTCACTTCTATTGTTAACACTCATAAGAACAACCAAACATTCACTTCTATTGTTAACACTCATAAGAACAACCAAACATTCACTTCTATTGTTGTTAACACTCATAAGAACAACCAAACATTCACTTCTATTGTTAACACTCATAAGAACAACCAAACATTCACTTCTATTGTTAACACTCATAAGAACAACCAAACATTCACTTCTATTGTTAACACTCATAAGAACAACCAAACAACTATTGTTAAACCAAACATTCACTTCTATTGTTAACACTCATAAGAACAACCAAACAACCTATTGTTAACATCATCAAACATTTCTATTGTTAACACTCATAAGAACAACCAAACATTCACTTCTATTGTTGTTAACACTCATAAGAACAACCAAACATTCACTTCTATTGTTAACACTCATAAGAACAACCAAACATTCACTTCTATTGTTAACACTCATAAGAACAACCAAACATTCACTTCTATTGTTAACACTCATAAGAACAACCAAACATTCACTTCTATTATTGTTAACACTCATAAGAACAACCAAACATTCACTTCTATTGTTAACACTCATAAGAACAACCAAACATTCACTTCTATTGTTAACACTCATAAGAACAACCAAACATTCACTTCTATTGTTAACACTCATAAGAACAACCAAACATTCACTTCTATTGTTAACACTCATAAGAACAACCAAACATTCACTTCTATTGTTAACACTCATAAGAACAACCAAACATTCACTTCTATTGTTGTTAACACTCATAAGAACAACCAAACATTCACTTCTATTGTTAACACTCATAAGAACAACCAAACATTCACTTCTATTGTTAACACTCATAAGAACAACCAAACATTCACTTCTATTGTTAACACTCATAAGAACAACCAAACATTCACTTCTATTGTTAACACTCATAAGAACAACCAAACATTCACTTCTATTGTGTTAACACTCATAAGAACAACCAAACATTCACTTCTCTTTGTTGTTAACACTCATAAGAACAACCAAACATTCACTTCTATTGTTAACACTCATAAGAACAACCAAACATTCACTTCTATTGTTAACACTCATAAGAACAACCAAACATTCACTTCTATTATTGTTTCATAAGAACAACCAAACATTCACTTCTATTGTTAACACTCATAAGAACAACCAAACATTCACTTCTATTGTTAACACTCATAAGAACAACCAAACATTCACTTCTAGAACAACCAAACATTCACTTCTATTGTTAACACTCATAAGAACAACCAAACATTCACTTCTATTGTTAACACTCATAAGAACAACCAAACATTCACTTCTTCTATTGTTAACACTCATAAGAACAACCAAACATTCACTTCTATTGTTAACACTCATAAGAACAACCAAACATTCACTTCTATTGTTAACACTCATAAGAACAACCAAACATTCACTTCTATTGTTAACACTCATAAGAACAACCAAACATTCACTTCTATTGTTAACACTCATAAGAACAACCAAACATTCACTTCTATTGTTAACACTCATAAGAACAACCAAACATTCACTTCTATTGTTAACACTCATAAGAACAACCAAACATTCACTTCTATTGTTAACACTCATAAGAACAACCAAACATTCACTTCTATTGTTAACACTCATAAGAACAACCAAACATTCACTTCTATTGTTAACACTCATAAGAACAACCAAACATTCACTTCTATTGTTAACACTCATAAGAACAACCAAACATTCACTTCTATTGTTAACACTCATAAGAACAACCAAACATTCACTTCTATTGTTAACACTCATAAGAACAACCAAACATTCACTTCTATTGTTGTTAACACTCATAAGAACAACCAAACATTCACTTCTATTGTTAACACTCATAAGAACAACCAAACATTCACTTCTATTGTTAACACTCATAAGAACAACCAAACATTCACTTCTATTGTTAACACTCATAAGAACAACCAAACATTCACTTCTATTGTTAACACTCATAAGAACAACCAAACATTCACTTCTATTGTTAACACTCATAACAACCAAACATTCACAACACTCATAAGAACAACCAAACATTCACTTCTATTGTTAACACTCATAAGAACAACCAAACATTCACTTCTATTGTTAACACTCATAAGAACAACCAAACATTCACTTCTATTGTTAACACTCATAAGAACAACCAAACATTCACTTCTATTGTTAACACTTGTTCTATTGTTAACACTCATAAGAACAACCAAACATTCACTTCTATTGTTAACACTCATAAGAACAACCAAACATTCACTTCTATGTTGTTAACACTCATAAGAACAACCAAACATTCACTTCTATTGTTAACACTCATAAGAACAACCAAACATTCACTTCTATTGTTAACACTCATAAGAACAACCAAACATTCACTTCTATTGTTAACACTCATAAGAACAACCAAACATTCACTTCTATTGTTGTTAACACTTCTCATAAGAACAAACCACTTCATTCACTCATCTATTCACTTCTATTGTTAACACTCATAAGAACAACCAAACATTCACTTCTATTGTTAACACTCATAAGAACAACCAAACATTCACTTCTATTGTTAACACTCATAAGAACAACCAAACATTCACTTCTATTGTTAACACTCATAAGAACAACCAAACAACTTCTAAACACTCATCAACAAACATCTCACTTCTTGTTAACACTCATAAGAACAACCAAACATTCACTTCTATTGTTAACACTCATAAGAACAACCAAACATTCACTTCTATTGTTAACACTCATAAGAACAACCAAACATTCACTTCTATTGTTGTTAACACTCATAAGAACAACCAAACATTCACTTCTATTGTTAACACTCATAAGAACAACCAAACATTCACTTCTATTGTTAACACTCATAAGAACAACCAAACATTCACTTCTATTGTTAACACTCATAAGAACAACCAAACATTCACTTCTATTGTTAACACTCATAAGAACAACCAAACATTCACTTCTATTGTTAACACTCATAAGAACAACCAAACATTCACTTCTATTGTTAACACTCATAAGAACAACCAAACATTCACTTCTATTGTTAACACTCATAAGAACAACCAAACATTCACTTCTATTGTTAACACTCATAAGAACAACCAAACATTCACTTCTATTGTTAACACTCATAAGAACAACCAAACATTCACTTCTATTGTTAACACTCATAAGAACAACCAAACATTCACTTCTATTGTTGTTAACACTCATAAGAACAACCAAACATTCACTTCTATTGTTGTTAACACTCATAAGAACAACCAAACATTCACTTCTATTGTTAACACTCATAAGAACAACCAAACATTCACTTCTATTGTTAACACTCATAAGAACAACCAAACATTCACTTCTATTGTTAACACTCATAAGAACAACCAAACATTCACTTCTATTGTTAACACTCATAAGAACAACCAAACATTCACTTCTATTGTTAACACTCATAAGAACAACCAAACATTCACTTCTATTGTTAACACTCATAAGAACAACCAAACATTCACTTCTATTGTTAACACTCATAAGAACAACCAAACATTCACTTCTATTGTTAACACTCATAAGAACAACCAAAATTCACATTAACACTTCATTATTGTTAACACTCATAAGAACAACCAAACATTCACTTCTATTGTTAACACTCATAAGAACAACCAAACATTCACTTCTATTGTTAACACTCATAAGAACAACCAAACATTCACTTCTATTGTTAACACTCATAAGAACAACCAAACATTCACTTCTATTGTTAACACTCATAAGAACAACCAAACATTCACTTCTATTGTTAACACTCATAAGAACAACCAAACATTCACTTCTATTGTTAACACTCATAAGAACAACCAAACATTCACTTCTATTGTTAACACTCATAAGAACAACCAAACATTCACTTCTATTGTTAACACTCATAAGAACAACCAAACATTCACTTCTATTGTTAACACTCATAAGAACAACCAAACATTCACTTCTATTGTTAACACTCATAAGAACAACCAAACATTCACTTCTATTGTTAACACTCATAAGAACAACCAAACATTGGACACTCATAAGAACAACCAAACATTCACTTCTATTGTTAACACTCATAAGAACAACCAAACATTCACTTCTATTGTTAACACTCATAAGAACAACCAAACATTCACTTCTATTGTTAACACTCATAAGAACAACCAAACATTCACTTCTATTGTTAACACTCATAAGAACAACCAAACACTTTCACTTCTATTGTTAACACTCATAAGAACAACCAAACATTCACTTCTATTGTTAACACTCATAAGAACAACCAAACATTCACTTCATTATTGTTAACACTCATAAGAACAACCAAACATTCACTTCTATTGTTAACACTCATAAGAACAACCAAACATTCACTTCTATTGTTAACACTCATAAGAACAACTCAAACATTCACTTCTATTGTTAACACTCATAAGAACAACCAAACATTCACTTCTATTGTTAACACTCATAAGAACAACCAAACATTCACTTCTATTGTTAACACTCATAAGAACAACCAAACATTCACTTTCTATTGTTAACACTCATAAGAACAACCAAACATTCACTTCTATTGTTAACACTCATAAGAACAACCAAACATTCACTTCTATTGTTAACACTCATAAGAACAACCAAACATTCACTTCTATTGTTAACACTCATAAGAACAACCAAACATTCACTTCTATTGTTAACACTCATAAGAACAACCAAACATTCACTTCTATTGTTAACACTCATAAGAACAACCAAACATTCACTTCATTATTGAACAACCAAACATTCACTTCTGTTGTTAACACTCATAAGAACAACCAAACATTCACTTCTATTGTTAACACTCATAAGAACAACCAAACATTCACTTCTATTGTTAACACTCATAAGAACAACCAAACATTCACTTCTATTGTTAACACTCATAAGAACAACCAAACATTCACTTCTATTGTTAACACTCATAAGAACAACCAAACATTCACTTCTATTGTTAACACTCATAAGAACAACCAAACATTCACTTCTATTGTTAACACTCATAAGAACAACCAAACATTCACTTCTATTGTTAACACTCACTCATAAGAACAACCAAACATTCACTTCTATTGTTAACACTCATAAGAACAACCAAACATTCACTTCTATTGTTAACACTCATAAGAACAACCAAACATTCACTTCTATTGTTAACACTCATAAGAACAACCAAACATTCACTTCTATTGTTAACACTCATAAGAACAACCAAACATTCACTTCTATTGTTAACACTCATAAGAACAACCAAAATTCACTTCATTCATTGTTAACACTCATTCTATTGTTAACACTCATAAGAACAACCAAACATTCACTTCTATTGTTGTTAACACTCATAAGAACAACCAAACATTCACTTCTATTGTTAACACTCATAAGAACAACCAAACATTCACTTCTATTGTTAACACTCATAAGAACAACCAAACATTCACTTCTATTCTTGTTAACACTTGTTAACACTCATAAGAACAACCAAACATTCACTTCTATTGTTAACACTCATAAGAACAACCAAACATTCACTTCTATTGTTAACACTCATAAGAACAACCAAACATTCACTTCTATTGTTAACACTCATAAGAACAACCAAACATTCACTTCTATTGTTAACACTCATAAGAACAACCAAACATTCACTTCTATTGTTAACACTCATAAGAACAACCAAACATTCACTTCTATTGTTAACACTCATAAGAACAACCAAACATTCACTTCTATTGTTAACACTCATAAGAACAACCAAACATTCACTTCTATTGTTAACACTCATAAGAACAACCAAACATTCACTTCTATTCTTGTTAACACTCATAAGAACAACCAAACATTCACTTCTATTGTTAACACTCATAAGAACAACCAAACATTCACTTATTATTGTTAACACTCATAAGAACAACCAAACATTGTTAACACTCATAAGAACAACCAAACATTCACTTCTATTGTTAACACTCATAAGAACAACCAAACATTCACTTCTATTGTTAACACTCATAAGAACAACCAAACATTCACTTCTATTGTTAACACTCATAAGAACAACCAAACATTCACTTCTATTGTTAACACTCATAAGAACAACCAAACATTCACTTCTATTGTTAACACTCATAAGAACAACCAAACATTCACTTCTATTGTTAACACTTCTATTCACTCATAAGAACAAAATTCAAACATTCACTTCTATTGTTAACACTCATAAGAACAACCAAATATTCACTTCTATTGTTAACACTCATAAGAACAACCAAACATTCACTTCTATTGTTAACACTCATAAGAACAACCAAACATTCACTTCTATTGTTGTTAACACACTCATAAGAACTCATAAGAACAACCAAACATTCACTTCTATTGTTAACACTCATAAGAACAACCAAACATTCACTTCTATTCTTGTTAACACTCATAAGAACAACCAAACATTCACTTCTATTGTTAACACTCATAAGAACAACCAAACATTCACTTCTATTGTTAACACTCATAAGAACAACCAAACATTCACTTCTATTGTTAACACTCATAAGAACAACCAAACATTCACTTCTATTGTTAACACTCATAAGAACAACCAAACATTCACTTCTATTCTTGTTAACACTCATAAGAACAACCAAACATTCACTTCTATTGTTAACACTCATAAGAACAACCAAACATTCACTTCTATTCTTGTTAACACTCATAAGAACAACCAAACATTCACTTCTATTCTTGTTAACACTCATAAGAACAACCAAACATTCACTTCTATTCTTGTTAACACTCATAAGAACAACCATTCACTTCTATTGTTAACACTCATAAGAACAACCAAACATTCACTTCTATTCTTGTTAACACTCATAAGAACAACCATTCACTTCTATTGTTAACACTCATAAGAACAACCAAACATTCACTTCTATTCTTGTTAACACTCATAAGAACAACCAAACATTCACTTCTATTCTTGTTAACACTTCCCTCACAAGAACAAGAAAACCAGAGCAAAACATTTGATTAATTTCACATCAGTTTTAACATAAATTAAGACAAAATATTATCTACAACTATACTTTATTTTCTATTTGGTTTTGAAAGAAACAACACTAAAAATGGCTAATTCTGTTTAGGTTTTCTCAATGTTTTTATGTCACGTAGTTTTATTGTGTCAAGGTACAGTTAATAAACTTTCTGCAATACATAAAGCACAGACAGACCTCATGTAGCTTTGCTCAAAATTAAAAAAAACAAAAACATAAAAGAAAACATCTTCATCACCGTGATTGAGATTATTACATATTAACAGGCAAGGATGTCCACAGAATTTATTCTAACTGGAGAGTGGAAAGGTTTTACACTAGAAATAATCATTACTTTTATTAAAGCCCAGACTTGTGCATGGAGTTAGCTGTATGAAATACATTTCAAAACTGAAACTCCATGTGATATGAATATAATTCAAATATCATTTGGATCCAAACATTTGTGATTTTGGTGTGCAAAATTCTGTTTGTAGTTAGGCACAAAACTGTACAATATGCTATTTTTGCTGTATCAACCAAGTGTATCAAAATACAGTTTTAGTGTTGTAACCATCAAGCTTTACCATTGAACCATCAGGGGGAGCTTTAATAAATATTGTTAACAGCAATTCAGCTGATATTATGTGTATGTGTAAGTTTTCTTACAGCAAAACCACATCAGGCTATCTGCCGAGTCCACAGAGGGGAATTGAACCCCTGAATTTAGCATTGTAAATCCATAGACTTACTGCTGTAACAGCAGGGGACAGTAGATATTAAGATTTAAACCTGAAGAATGTCTATTCATCATGTCACTAGTATGAAACAGATTTCAGTAAAACTATAAAAGAAGAAATAAAACCATTTACAGAGCCAGTTTGGAACTGTGAACAAATTTATTAATCAAATATATGTAAAATAAAGTGTAAAATTATGCAAATATAAAGAAATTAAAGCAAACCTGAGATGTTAGATAAATTATCTGTACTTAACTTTACATACTGCCTTGTTTGCATGTAACATATTACCGGTAAATAGGAAATAACATACCGTCTCCGTACAGAAACACGAGTCCTATGACCATAAACAATGGATGGTAGTTAAACTGCAACTTTGGGTTACTTTGCCAAGCAAACCCTCCAAGATAATGACCGCTCCAAGCCCCTGCCAAAGCTACACACAAGATTCCAAGTAGTTGAGCCAGAAAAAAACCCACGGTAAATACTTGCAAGTCCTGTGGCTGGTTTACAGGTGAATCCATCGTCTCAAGTGACACAGGACCACCAGCAGTAGGGGGCGTTTTAGATCCTTCTTGTACTGTAGGAGAGCCTGGTATGAAACAATCAAAATGTTAACCAGAATGCAAGAAAAAGTGTGGAGTGATTTTATAAATGCCCCCCACCTTACATAAGATAATGCACATTCATAACACCCACATTACACAAGATGATAAATGATGCACATTCATAACACCCACATCACACAAGACGATAAATGATGCATATTCATAACACCCACATTACACAAGATGATAAATGATGCACATTCATAACACCCACATTACACAAGGTGATAAATGATGCATATTCATAACACCCGCATTACACAATATGATAAATGATGCACATTCATAACACCCACCTTATACAAAATAATGGACGATGTACACTTTAAAAGGAAACAACTTAAATCTTTTACACAGCAACTGTACTCATATAACTGGATGCAACTTTGTTACCATAAAACAGGGTGACATTTTCCTTTACTTGGGTTCACTGAGACCCTGTTTATGATGCAGTTTCATCATTCATACAAGGCAATTTTCATGCACCAAACGTTTAATAAAATGAAAGAAAACAAAAGTTCAGACACTTTTCTATTTTGTAAAATATTTCACCAAATTTGGTTCCAACTTATGATCTCACCAATGTTAGATACGCTTGCATATGACACTGTACTTGGAGTCATGTGATCATGGGGGGTTACTTGGAAGTATGCACAGTTTACCATTTTTAACAAAAAACTACTAGTGTCAATAGGACCTGCCCAAGATTTATATCATAACAAATATTTCATTTCTCCAACAATTTCTCTTTGTAATACACTTAAGAAGAAACAGTCCTCATAGTTACCTTAAAGCTGTCGATCTATTGCATGTATTTAATTTATTATGTCTTTGTAATAAAACACCTAGCATCTTTACAAAATGTATTTCTTTATGTATTTCTTGCTATAAAAACATGACAAACGTTATCCCCAATGGTACATGGGATATCCTCTGGTGCTGAATTCAATACCTTGAACTTTTCTTTCATCTTGTACACTCACTTACACAAAAAGTAAAAAATTGTACTTCGAATTGAATAACTAATCTCAAGCAAAGGAATCTTCTATATTCTAGAAGGTAGCCAGCCTCTCATAGTAAAAGTTGGTGTTTAATTATTCATGGCTTGAGCTAGTGTATATCATGACATAGAAGTCACTGATATACACAAAACATTAATTTTATACAACATGGACATTTTATCCATTCATATAAATATTTTTATAGAAGACCTACTAAGTTTTACTAAACTATCAAGAAATCAAACAGAAAAACACCTTTAGGTTACATTCTCTTACATGACTAAGTAAATACAAAAATGGAAAAAATATATTTAGCTACATAATGTGTTTTGTTTTTCGTTCATGAAAATTACTTAAAGCTTAATAATTCATAAACTTGCCTTATACACCAATTAGATTAACAATTAATCCTTAACATACATATGGTTCTTCACTTTCATGACAATATCTGACCCCACATGAAAAGCTACACATGGTGATACAAATCATAAAATTTTATAAGTTGCATGGAAGTTAATACATTAGTTACAAAACAATAGTCCGTGTATGGTTTATCTCCAAGTCACAAAACAATATTCCGTGTTTGGTTTATCTCCAAGTCACAAAACAATATTCCGTGTTTGGTTTATCTCCAAGTCATAAAACAACATTCTGTGTTTGGTTTATCTCCAAGTCATAAAACAATATTCTGTGTTTGGTTTATCTCCAAGTCATAAAACAACATTCTGTGTTTGGTTTATCTCCAAGTCACAAAACAATATTCCGTGTTTGGTTTATCTCCAAGTCATAAAACAATATTCCGTGTTTGGTTTATCTCCAAGTCATAAAACAACATTCTGTGTTTGGTTTATCTCCAAGTCATAAAACAATATTCCGTGTTTGGTTTATCTCCAAGTCATAAAACAACATTCTGTGTTTGGTTTATCTCCAAGTCACAAAACAATATTCCGTGTTTGGTTTATCACCAAGTCATAAAACAACACTCCATATTTAGTTTATCACCAAGCACAAAACAATATTTCTAGTTTAGTTTATCACCAAGTCACAAAACAATATTCTAAATTTGGTTCATGTAAAGTGCTGAGGTTTAATCATGTTTAGGTTAATGATATTCACAAAACATTTCTTGCCCTATGTGCTTTTACTATAATGAATAATTGATTTTTATGTTATCAGACTTTTGAAACAACCACTGAGTTGTCGTCATATTCACACACTATACTGAAACAGGGAGGAACTGTGTGCTTTGGACGTGACAGTCTTACAGTGAAGATTTCTGTAACAGAAATTAATGCTACAAGGTTATTGCCAGTCTGTCTCTGTACTATGAAATGTTGATAACCAAAACAAACTAAGAACAAAATGCTACAAGCAACATTCTAGATAGCTACAAAGCTACTATAAAAGCAATTGTAAACCTGACCCTGTACTCTTTCAAACACGTTAATAACCATAATGTAGTAAAGGGACCAAAGCTGCAGACAGTTCTCCACGTGATGCCTCGTTAATGTTCTACTAGTTTATATTAACATTCTGGCTTCTACATTTCAACCTTTCTCTGAAAATGTTCTCTTCACGACAGCTACACAATCATTGGACAATACTGCACCTTTTATCAGTAACCATACCAGATTCTTTTCCACCTACAGCTAGGTGATACATTTTAAAATAATAAAACTGCAATTTTTTTCAGATCTTAAATTACAAATATGTATTTCCCACTTTTCTTTACAGACATAATATTATAAATAATAAATTATGTAGATAATAAACATAATCAAATACAGCTTAATGATATTTGATAAGTAATAAGTTATTAGGCTTAAAAATTTATTATTCTCAAGCAAGACTTGAATAACTGGAATAACCAGAAATACTAATTTTAATTAGTTAATAACTTTCATGATATTTATTAATTTTATTGTAATTATAGAATTATTTAGATTATTGCTGCTACAGATATCAATTTTTTTCATTGAACATGTCCTTCGTCAGGAATTTGTCAAAAAATCCCG